>NC_083103.1:31158894-31458894 GCF_949774975.1 Lagenorhynchus albirostris
GTAGCAGCATATGAAATGGTTATGGGAGCAAGATTAACATGGTAAGATTCAGGGAACTTTGACTAATTTGGTAATTGCTGGGGTATAAATTGCAAGTTGAGGATAATAATAAAAGAGGTGAGGGGATGGTGAACAAAGCACAGATGATGAGGGGTCTTACTACTGATGCTAAGGTTTTTGGGTGAAAAGTTATAGGAAGATATTGAGTGTTTTAAGTAAGTGTGTAGCATTCTGATTTTAGAGAAACTAAATATTCTAGTGACAGAGGTTAATTCACCTTCTAAAAGATTCTCAATAAATCCACATCTTGGAGCTCAGGAATCTCATTCAGGGCCCTCTAAAAATGCTTCTTTATCCCCACCCACCAAAACCCATTCCAGAGAATCAGAAAACTCCTCCATGGTGTGGTATCTAGAAAGCAGGGCTGAGAGTCAGGACAATTGATATTTAGTCCTGTGTTATTAACTGCTTAGAAAACTTGAAAAGCCTTCTGAGCTACCATATTTCATTGCAATCACCAGTCATAATCCTAGAAAAGAATTTTTAAGTTGTCTCTGACATACTCTAACACTAAATTCAGATATGGAGTTTCAAGGTTTGCTCTGTCTAGCCTAAACTCACACTTTAAATATCACCCCCCCCCTCATTTTATCAGACATAACACAGGTTTGTGTGCATACATCATTCAATCAACTTGGTGCTTTGTGACCTCCTAGAGGGGTGGGATAGGGAGGGTGGGAGGGACGGAGACACAAGAGGGAAGAGATATGGGGATATATGTATATGTATAGCTGATTCACTTGGTTATAAAGCAGAAACCAACACACCATTGTAAAGCAATTATACTCCAATAAAGATGTTTAAAAAAATCCCTATTGTACTATAAACCCATCTTCTCTCTGAACCTCCTCTACAAAGTACTCTCTTGCACTATTTACCCCGTATTATATAACTGTTCAATGACTATCTTCTATAGGAGACTGGGTTTCTTGAAGACGGTAGCTTCAGTTCATCTGACTTTGTGTATACTTGGCACATTCTTTGGTAAATAGTAAGCATTCCGATGGCTGATGAATAAATGAATGGGCTTTTGTTTAATTCACAGTTGCATTTATTTCCTTCAGTGCCTGAGGGCACTTTGAATTTAGTAAACATTTACTAAATAAGGTATCGCTTTAAAAAACTACAAATGTAGAAATTGGTTTAAAATAATTTTCAGCATCAAAAAAATCTAGGAATGTGATTAAGAGGAGATAAAGATTATGGTTATAATGATCAGTTGTGGATATGGTAAGGAATAATATAAAAGAACAAGGTGGCATTTGGATAAAACATTATTCTTTGTATTGCTGCTATTTTGAAATATTTTTCTTAAACATTTTCTTTTTTATTTTTGAAATGCTTTGGGAGAAATAAGAACAAGTGAAGGAAGAAAGTCATACAAGATGAATACACATATTTTTTAAACTGCTTATACTGTAAGAACAAATAAAATTAAGAGACTCATTTTTCCTAATTAACTAACACCCTAGTTACCAGTCAAATCTAGGATGAACTATGTGTGACAATTAGTGCTGTCAAGTCCTCTTACTTGAGGACCGGTTAGGTTATTGTTTATCTTGAGGACATGCCTGTAATGGGTGTATCTGCTTGGCTATAGAAAAGGGTGAGATTTCTTTTTGTATTTGCAATCTCAGTGAATTGCCTGTGATGCATGTTGTATTCTGGTTTAATGTTTATTCAGTGATTAAAGGGTTATCTTTCTCTTCTATGTTTGTGGAGAAGTTTCCTTGGTTGGAGGAGATTTTGTTTTTAATTATATTTCCCCAACATATACAAGTGTACCTTTAGTTCATGCAGTCAATAATAACTTGCAGTTTTCCTTAGTTCTTCTGCATAAATGAGCCTGCAGGACCAAATTATTTCCTACCCACTATCCTCACTCCATAATTTATTAACTGCATATTGTTCATGGACAGAGCTTTCTTTATTTTCCCTTAATTTTTCATTTGAAAGATTCTTCTATTCTACACCTTGCATCAAGACAGCATTTATCTACCTACCTACTTACCCATCTATTACAACAACCGCTCAAAATTATAAGTAAATGCTTATCTCCATCACTGTTTCCAACCACTGTTTCACACAGCCAGTGGCCACTTGTGGAGATGTCTGTGTGGCCAAATGAGAAGGACAGACGGTCACATGGGTGCGACCCTGGGTCCCTGCTCCTTGTCAAGCAAAGCTACTGCACTGTTATCTATTCTATATATTGGGCTCCCTGTATGTTGTTACATTATTTTATTTTTGAGTGAGATATCCTGTGCATAAAAAAGTGATCTAAGTTTAATCCCAATTGTGATAAAAGGTTGTTCTTAATGTTTTAAAAAATTTTCCCCCAAATTTGCTATGATTAAAATATTTGTGGGAGGAGGAGCTTGAGGAAAGATGGAAGGTTGACCCCACCTTTGGACTCAACCTGAGAAGATACAGGGTGACTGAATCACCTTAAAATATGTTTGACCAATTTAATGTGAGAGAAGGGTAAGAATGAATAAGAATCACCTTTGAATCAAAAGAAAAGTAATGAATGTGGGAATTGATATTTCTGGAATGTACAAGACACAGGCTAAGTCTTTCCTGATAGAATAAAAACTAGAAAATGTGGACTATTTTAACTCTCTAAAATTTCTTGGTTAGTTTGGAAACATCAAGTCCAATACGCAAGCCATAACTACTTTGGAAAAATAATCAAGAAAAGAAATAGCTAGAAAATTTATGTATATAAAATTCTACACATGCAGAATATCAAGCATAAAATGTAGATAAAATGCTCAAGTTTCAAGTTCATACAGTAAGTTACCAGAAAACTTTTGAAGGAAGGGTTATAACTCTAATAATTTTTTTCTGAATAAATTTGCAGCTTTTCTTTCTGAAATGCAATATATAGGTTTCAACACTGAATAAATACATGGAATAGTCAAGCACGGATATGTTTTTATGCATAAATCTTTAAAAAATCTTGTCTTGAAAAAAGATATGTATTTTTCCTATTTAAGTTCTTTGTTATTCTTGTATATTTTACTTTTAACACAATATATATGTTCCTAAATATGATAACAGTTGACATTTGGAAAATGAATTGGTAATCATGAAAACACTTTGCCACTTATTCTATGCTTGAATAACATTCTCTTTTTATGAGCTGACTGCTATCCCAAATTTTAGGTGTACCTTATAAATAAATCAGAAGTTGGTTACTAAGGAGTTAGTTAATGCTACATCCATTATTTAAACTGATCTGTAAATATGTTCTAAAAGAACTCTGAGTTCCAGCATTTCTCAAACTGTTTTCCCAAGAACATCATCATATTAAGATTTTAAAAAATCCATCATCAGATGGAAATTAAGGAAAGACTTCTCTGTGTAACTGTCTGTTGGAATTTATAAAAATTATAAGAATTATTAAAATATTAAAAATCTTCAAGACAATATTTCTCTATCAACTGTAACAGAATCACTTGGGATGCTTGTTAAAGATACCCAATCTTATCCCTGACCTAATATGCCAGAATCTCTGGATGTAGCTTCTAGGGACCTTCATTTTTACTAAGTTTCCCAGGTGATTCTGATGTATTCTGAAGACTGAGAACCACTTCTCTAAAAATTCCTACAGTAAATAAACTTATTGTTTAACTTAGAAATTCAGGAACATATTTGGTCACAGGATATTTTTCTTTTACATCCTCTGGAACCAGTGTTCCTTTGACAAACTTTGAGGAAAAGCTGTATATTTTCTAATATTTATATTATTAAATCAAAAGAATCACAATGGCATTTTCCAAAATTTCAGTAATGTGCAAATTGTGAACATTATCTTGAAAAACATATCATAAAGAAGAAATTTGAGCCACATCATCAATAAAAAGAGACAGTAAGTGTATACATTTCATGGTTTTCATATTTCTTTCTTTGGATGTATCAGAACTCTTCTTTCAAATGCAATCTTACCAGAAAATAAAAATGAATGTCATTTATAAAAAGCAAAACCATCAACTGAAGAAAACATGTTATTCAAAACTTCCATTGAAATAGGACACTATGGCACACAGATTGGAGACCTAGGACCTAATTTATACAAACTGGAGACACAGTCTGGTAAGGGAATTGTTTTTAATGAACTGCTAAGTTAAAGACACAAATAATTAAATTTGATACAGATTTTTAAAAAAAACAAAGTTATGAGAATATTGATTAAAGTCAGAGTTCCTCAAAATTTATCTGAAAAAGTCAAGAGTAAGGGAAATGAGAGAAAAAGGTCAATGTGCTCTAACAGACTTTCAATTTTTAAAATTAATAAAATCCAACTGAGATGGTGGAATGAGCTGTATGAAATGTGTGATGCTGTAGATTCCGTTGCCATCGTCTTTGTAAGACTTTTTCCCTATAAACAACAGCAGAATGTACATACTTTGAAAGTATATTGACAAAGAAAGGAAAACCATCTTTGAAATTATGAATGTCAAATATTTGGTGTAAAGCAAACATGTTAACCAACATTTACTTTTTCACTGAATGAAAGTATAATTTCAAATTAATAATGTGTCTTTGCCAGGGACTAAGAATCAAATGATGACAAATTCCCCCTTGGATAGCAAAAAAGGATTCAATCTTTCGGACCCCTGGCAAACAAGTGCTTTGTATAAAGTCCAGAGGAGATAAGTGGAAGATATGCTCCTTTTTTTGATGGAATATTTTAACACAATGTTCAGTTAACCTGAAGAGCAACTGAATACTGAAATCCACTGAAATGGCACACTTTGTGATGGTCTCTAAGGGTTTCCTCCTTTTAGATCTACAAGGAAATTAGTTTGTGCAAAAATTCAACTATACCTCTGCTCAGAAACAATGGTGAAATCACAGGAATAGGGGCAGGATAAAGGTATGTGAAATCAGGAGGCTTAATTTGGAATTTTTTAGCAATTTCACCCTGATATCAGAAAGTAGGTTATTGTCTTGGGTGTCACACTTCTTTTGCATCTTTGTTTATATCCTGCAGTCAAAATAGAACTCGTTTAAAATAATTTTGTAAGAATGTAAACAAATAAAATAATAGGGACCCACAATCCCACCCATCAGAAGCAATCATGTTTAGCATATTATATTTTCTTCTAATTTTATTTCTATTCATTTTACATTGTTGAAATCTCATTGTATGAATACATGCATATCCTTCACATTTTATTTAAATTTATTTATTATTTCACTACAATCATTAATAAATCCTTGTACCCATTTGTTTTATAAATGAATTATATTGCATTGCAAGGGTATATATAAATTATTTAAATCCTCTACCATTGAACATAGGAGATATTTCCATTTTTCATAATTATAAATAGTACTTCAGGGAATGTTTTTACATATTTTTCAATTATCTTCTTAAGATAAAAAGTGGTTATGAAAAGTTTTAAGTCTCAGAAAATAATTTTAAATTCAGTTTCAGAATATTTTATGAAATTTGATTCTCACCCATAAATCAATAGAGGTGATTATTCACCATATCTATGCGAGGTTTGAAGAGTACTACTTGCGAAAGTCTTTGATAATTTCATAAGTTAAAATGAAGCTCATTGTTTTAATTCTGCATGATTTTGTGTAGCATGCATATATACAGACCAAACAAGAAGAAAGCAGATAGAGCAAAGGCAAGTATTCTCCCATTATCAGCTTGTAATAAGTCACAGGCATGTATTTCACAAGACTTTTTAGAAGGAGACGTAGTGTCAACAGGAAAAAATTCCTCAAAACTCAAGACATGAAGAGTTGCACAGTGTATACTTACCTAGTTGTACTCTCAAGTTTGGTTCAGTAGAATGACCTGAATTAAAAACAGTCCTCTGTAGACTCCAAAATATCTAATCATAATACAAATAATATCTCATAGGTCCTTACTTGCTTCTTTCAGGGACCAAGTTTCATAAAAATGTACAAACTTCAGGTTTTTGTAGGTATCTTATTAATAATTTATATAAGGTGCCAGAGAATTCAAAAGACTTTACTCATTTTCTTTTGTTTTTTATTGTATTATTATTATTTTTGCCAAGCTCTTCAAGGTATTATTTACCTATCTTATAAATGTCATCTGTACAGAGAATTTTGAAACTTTTACCCAAGCAGGAATGGGAGTCAATTTAGGTATCTAATTCTAATATTGCCACAGTAAGATTCCTCTGTAGTTGCCAACACTTAATCAATTTCTGTTTTGTGGGCAATGACTGTGGCTGCATCTTCCAAAGCCTGAGGTGTTTCAGGTGACTAAAAAGACAGTGATCAACATCCCATATTTCATCTTGAATACTGCAGAGGCTTGTCATGAGACCTGAGGCTGTCAGCACTCTTAGAGTTGGCCTCTTCCATGCCCCAGGTCTGAGAAATTTCTCCATATTTTTGAATTGCACTCTTACTGTTCATTCATATTCATTATCTAGAGGTTCTTTTACTTGGTATCTTGTTACCCTAAACCTTTTTAAACCTTCTTAGCAGTTGATAAAGCATACTGAGCTCCAAAAAAGTGTAAATGTTCATATCTTCAATGTGAGTTAAAACTTTGCACATAGTAGAAACACTTGAATTTTATTGTGAGAGATCATGAAGGAAAATGATAGATTCTGCATATAACACAAAACACACAATATGGGGAAACACATCTATTCAATTTTTGCTTGCCTATAGGAAGGACTGAAAAATCTTTGAACTGAGAAGGCCTTTTATTACCATTTATCCTTTGGCATTGAGGACAGAGCTAAGAAACCATCTGGTTGAATTCCACCTGAGGAATGATTCTTGCTAACTGCTATACAGAAAAAGAACACTGTATTTGTACACATAAGGATGCTACACACTTACATTTCCTGAGTTTCACAAAAATAAGAGTTCCATCTACCTATATTAAATAAGAAGTGAAATTGATCTTGGGAATTATAAGTTAAAATTTGAAAACAACTATTTTTCCCCTCCCTCTAGTCAAGTCCAGCTAGAAATGATATAGCTGGGAACCAGAACACTTACCACATTAAGCAAGCAAATTAGAAGGAAAGATAAATGTCCAAGGTAAGCTAAACTTTGGAAGAAAAAGCATTTCTTCTGTAGAAAGAATTACATTTATTGCTCTCAAGTTTTTCAAAAAACAGGCTCATCTTAATATACATTGAGATAGAATGAAATAACATTTGAAAGTACCTGAAGGGCATCCTGATATTCAGCCTCTCTGCATACTTGCACAGCGTGTCCCATGGAATATGAATTTTAATAAACATGATATCAGGGTTTGCAACAGCTGGCTGCAAAGGACAGCAGAACAGACACCACTTAGAGCTGATAATATCATGCCACAATTTGATCTGAGAGGGAAGGACATTTTCCCCTTGCCTACACATGAATCATCATCACCCATTTAAAAGGAATTTATATGAATAAAATTTCTTAATACAGAAATACCTTAATCAAAATGTAATAATGCCATTGAATGCAAGAAATAATCATCCATGTGAGTTAGTGCATTTTCTTCCTTTGATCATTATCAAGATCCAGAATCCCTAATCAGAACAATCATGAGCCAATTAGAAATCTGAAGTTATTCTTGTTTGACACCTTCTCATGATCCTCTCATTCCTGCTCTGGGGTGGCGGGGTGGAGGGCAGTGGTGGTAGTGATAAAAACAACACTGACAGTTGCTACCAGTTATTCATTCACTTATTCTTCTAGCACATTTTATTGAGTAATTACTCCTGTAATTAAAACGAGGTCCTGTGAAAATCCTGGGGATAAAGAGTATAAATCCTACAAGTCCATAGCCTTACAGAGCTGTCAAATTTGCACGCTTACTCGAACCTTAACAGGTTAGTATACTGTTTCCTGCAAGAGATCATAAGACTTTGTGTCTTCGATCTAGACAAGAGGTTTTTAAGCAAAATCAAGTGTGCATCAGAATTATCTAAGGAGCTTTTAACAAAATTGAGTACTCTGGTCTAATTCTTAAGAATTCCCAGAATTGGATTCCATTGTTCTGAATATTTTTCTCATACCACTAACAATCAGATGCCTTTCTGAACCAGATAATCATCAAGATTCCCAGATCTGGTCCAGTAGTCTAAAATAAGTAACTAAATAACTGACCATTTTGTCATTATGTATCACTAATGTTCATATTATACTTAAAAAAAAAAAGTCTAGACAGTTATTTTCTGAAATTCCTACAATATCTGAGGCCCATAGAGCAAGAAAGAAGTTTGTGGCCACTGTAGCACTGAATTCCACAGAGCATATTCCTCAAATGATTAGAGAAGCTGAATTACGTCAAGGAAGAACTGCTCTTCGCTTCCATTTAGGCACAACATGTCAGGTTACAACTGGACTCCACTTGGTTAACATCTTTCCTTTAAATTTCAACTAGATGGAACATCTCCAGAAACATAACAATCTTAAAAGCTCAAACGTATGGGAGAAATTTATCAGTCTAATTTAAAATTATATATTTAAAAATTAAACTGTACAATTTTATATTCATATATTCAAAAAGCTATGTTTTAGATATGGCTAATTTCATGAATTTGCCAGAACATATTTCAAATTTGTAGTACCCACATTTTAAAACAGTATTATTAGAGAGCCACGGGACAATCATTGGAATAATACTCAGCTGTAGACAGCAGGCTGATCACCATTGACACTGGACAGGCACTTTCACAGACTAGCATTTGGAAGTGTTTGTTCCCTGAAGTATTATGAAAAAAGGGGGGATCATTCCAAGGTCAAGACAATTTAGGGTTTCTCACTAGAGGACTTGTGAGACATTTTAATATGCATGTACTTGCTAAAATATCCGAGAAGGTAAATAAAGTAAACAGAATTTTCAAAATTTTAGACCATGTGTCATTTTTTCTTTATAGTTTATTGAGGTACTAGGTATTTTTCAAATCACCAGGGGAAAATAGCAAAAGGTGCTTCCTGTGCAATTTCCAAAGGACTATCCTACTTCAAGTATGTTTGTTTTAAATTAAAGATAAAGAATGATAAAAAACATTAACAATGACAGAAGTCATATTAGGTGTTAAATATCTAAAGGCCTTTGAATTCAGACTAAGTTTACACACTTTAGCTATGCTTGAGGAAATAATGTATATAACTTTTGCTCACATTCTTGCCCCCAATAGTCTATTCGTAGCACAATGGCCAGAGTTATTCTTTAAAACGTGACTCAAATCATATAACTTCTCAGAACCCCATTTCAATTAGAGTGAAAGCCAAAGTTTTTCCAATGACCTACTCAGCCTTTTATAATTTCACCTTCAATATCTTGTGAATCCACTCTCCTACTAATCTCCCTCTCATTCACTCTACTTCCATCATTTGCTCACTTACTATGACTTTCCTGCCCTCACCCCATCATTCTTAACCTTGCTCTATTTTTTCCCATAGTACTTATTATCTTCTAATGAATGAGTCTATTTATGTAAATGCCATGAGAGAAGGGATTTTCACTTTGTTCATTTATGTCTACTGAGCACCTAGTTCTATGCCAGGCACATAGTAGTCACTAAGCATTTGTTGAGTGGATGAATGAATGAATGAGTTAACTTACTTTGAGTACACATTCTATGTAACGTGTACCTAAGCAAGAGATGATGAAGACAAGAAAGCAAATAAACCAGAATTATTCTGGAAGAGGTCCTATGTCAGGATTCAAATTAGCATCATGAATAGCTGGCTTATCACTGATTATTAATTCATTCCTGTCAACCCTTAAGATATGAAAAAATCTATTACACTCAAATAAAGGAGATACTTTAGAAGGATGTTACTTCATTAATTCTACCATTGATGAATGAAACGTCAAGCTGAGTGCACATACAGCTAGAACATTTCTAATTTTGTATGTCTTAACTTTAAAAATATATATATATCTTTTCCAAGCAACATAAATTGCCTTCTCTTATAATTTCCTCAACTTAATTTCTCTTTTGTTGTACCTCTACTTAAACACCAAAAAAACAAAAAACAAAAGTAGTTTTATTTTCTTGCAGCTACTGAGCAGGAGGTTGGCGAAGGGCTGGTGTTGGCAGGGAGAAAAATTACTTTCACCCTTGGAATCAGAAGCTCTCAATCTGGCACTATTCTGTTTAGCTCTGATGCAGGCAGGCTTTTCCAAGGGAACAAAGCACCCACCGCCTTCACACGTCACATTATTATTTAATTATTCCGTCCAAAATTCCCAAGAGGTAGAAAATTCATTCTTGAGAGAAAAGGAAATTTTAAAATGTGTTTTTACACAGTCGCTTTACAAGTTGGTGGCAGAGAGCTGAAAAAAAAGAATATGGTAGCTCACCTATTAAGTCTTAGATAAAGACAAAATGCTGATATAATCTGGAAATACACTTGGATAACAAAGCACCTATCCTGACAGTTACAGATCATCTACCTATTCATTTATACAGTCTTCAAATATGGATCATTATCTCTGATGATGTGATTATCTAGAAACTGTCCACATCAACATACAATTTAATGAAGATTTGAGATGCACTCTGTATCAGGCTCAGTGCTTAACTCTGGGGAATATAAATTGTAAAAATGGGAACTTGTTCCCTAGGGAATACTCCCATTTTTTTCAGCTAACAAATCCAATACCTGCTGACATTTTCACAATTTCATTTTCCCTTTCCACCTGCCACAAGCCCTAAAAATTTTCAATTTAATAGTTATTAAAATTAAGTTGCAAACAAAGCCCACAGCCTATAATAGTAGAAACTTTAAGAAGAAATAAATGTTTATGATAATGCAAAATGCTGGATTTGATAGTTCAGATAGCTACAAGTATTTAGATACCAGTTAGTCATCAATTAACATAAGGTTTAAACTAAAAATATATCTAGGTTCTATCTTGTAATCATGGAGTTAAGTATCTTTCTATGTCTGTTTGCTTAAAAGGGCGATACATGATATTGATTTTTTTAATAGTGTCAGAATTCTAAGAAGTCCTCTAAGATCCTCATGCCCTACTGTCCTTGTCTTGTACAATCTCCAGGATCTGTGAATATTATGGCATATTCACTCCCATGATTAAGTTCTATTATAAGGCACATTTGCTTTTAAAAAAGAGATATTGTCTTCCACTGCAGATAAGTCCCTAAAAAGGACTGGGCTTTTCCTGGCAAGAGAGATTCAAAAGAGCAGAGGGACACAAGGGAGAGTCTCCCTTGTGAAAAACGGTGGGGGGCATGTGGCAAGAAATGAGAATGGCCTCTAGGAGCTGAGAGAGGTACCTGGCTGACAGCTAGCAAGGAGATGGGCAACTTAGTCCTACAACCACAAGGAACTGAATCCTATCACAACCACATAAGCTTGAAAGAGTATCCTGAGTTCCAGGTATGAATGTAAGCCCATCCAACACAATGATTTAAGTCTTGTGAGAAACAGAGCAGAGAGCTCAGCCATGCCATGCCCAAACTTCTGATCTGCAGAACTGTGTGCTAACAAGTGGGTTTTATTTTAAGCTGATGAATGTGTGGTGATTTGTTAAACAGCAATAGAAAGTCAATATAAACAGTGTCGAACAATCTTGTGGAAATTTTAAGACAATACTTTTTCATGATATAATGTTAGCATGCTTATTTTATTTTTTTTTAAATTTATTTATTTTTGGCTGCATTGTGCCTTTGTTGCTGCGCATAGGCTTTCTCTAGTTGTGGTGAGCAGGGGCTACTCTTTGTTGCAGTGCACAGGCTTCTCATTGTGGTGGCCTCTCGTTGCAGAGCATGGGCTCTAGGCATGCAGGCTTCAGTAGTTGTGGCACGTGGGCTCAGTAGTTGTGGCTTGTGGGCTGTAGAGCACAGCCTCAGTAGTTGTGGCACATGGGCTTAGTTGCTCCACGGTATGCAGGATCTTTCCAGACCAGGGCTCAAACCCGTGTCCCCTGAATTGGCAGGCAGATTCTTAACCACTGTGCCACCAGGGAAGCCCCAGCATGCTTATTATATAAACATGTTTTGTTCACTTAAACTGTGTTTGTCATAGCAGGTTGATTTTACACGTTAACATTGTGATAATTAATTTAGTCCTAATTAACTCAACCATTTAAAAAATCAATGTCATTACTCTTAGAATTGGGAACATAAGTAAAAATATCTTTGGCAACTAAAACAACTGTAGAAAGTTAACTTTAAAATACAATTTAGAAATCTTAATTTTCCTTGATATTACACTTGGTATTCTAACTCTCTACTGGATCTCCCCCTTCATCCTTCCCCAAAAGCCTTTTAATTTTTTATCTCATCTGTCTTCTGTTTCCTCGATCTTTCTCTTCCATTGCTTCCCTTTCCTTCTCTTCCCTTCTCTTCCTGCCTCTCTCTATTCACCCTTCTTTCCTGGATCTTCCCCATCATCATTTAAACATCTCATATAAGAAAAAATGAAAACAGGAAGAAAGAAGTGAAACCTCATGAGACCTCATTTCCCTCTCTGGCTCTTGCTCTTCATCCTCCCATTCACAGGTGAGCAAGTTGGTTGATGATATTTGCTGCAGCCTCTATTTTTCCATTATCTAGTCACTCCTCAATTCATGACAGTCTACCTTCCAAGTCCATCTCCTCAGAGAAATGATTCTCACTGATTTCACCAAAGATCACATTCTCCAACTAATTGGGCCTCTTTCTTGTCTTACTTGACTTCTTAGCGTATTTTACCCTGAAAACCAATCTTCCCTGCGACTCCTCATCACTTCTTCTTCCACCTATATCCAACTCCTTTAACTGTCTATTTTCCTTTCCTACCTTTTACAGGCTCACTCCTAGGCTCTTTTTTTTTTTCCATTCTCTCCAGTGATTTCGTACTAATACACAGCTTATATTACCATCTATATTATAAAGGCTAAAGCATTTACCTTCAGTTTAGACTCCTCATTTGGGCTCTAGACACAAATTTCAAACATTTTTACTTCTACTTCTCAATGGTACCTCAATTACAAGCTTAGGATCTTCAGTCCCAAAATCCCATTCCACTTTCTCTCCAAATTAGCTCTCTTCTGATGGCCAGCAATTTTATACTGGCTATTCCTTCTGCAAAACGTTTTCTGTTCCCTTATCTTCCACATGATGGACTCCTTTTCATTTAGATAACTTTCTTTCACATCACACATGCTAACATAGCTACTTAGTCACACTCTCTATATAATACTATTCTGTTTTAATTACCGGTAATATTCCTTACTATTTAATTTTCTTGTATATTTATGGTTTCTTTCCTCCCACGAGAACGTGGCCCATTTTTATCTTGGTTTCTATATGTCCCCAGAATGAAGCATATAATAGGTACTTCATTAATGTTCCTTGAATGATTAAAGAAATTGCTCAAGTCACAAGCCCAAGTTATCCTTGAAATCTTTTCTCTTTCTACCATATCCAAACCACCACCAAATATCTATATTTTAACTTAAATATCTATCAGATCTATTCATTTCTCTCCATTTCTAATGCCACCCATGATCTCTGTGCATATCCAGTCTTGCTTTTAAATCTATACTCTTTTCAGCAATCTAAAGTTTCATTTTTGAAAACAAATATGGTCATGATATTGCCTGCTTAAATTTTTCAGCAGCTTCCCATTTTTTCTAAGAAAATCATCAAAAGTCTTGAACTACAAAATGGAATTACTTAACCCTAACCATTCTTTCCAAACTCATTTGGTACATTTTATTTCTGGTATTAAAAATACCAGTGTTCTTCCTCCCACCACCATACTGATATTCAGTTGATCCACGCTATGGTGGAGTCTGGCATCAAGGTTTTAAAAGATCCCCAGGGGATTCTAATGTGCCGCCAGTATTGAAAACCAGATTTCAATACTGGTTTCATAGATGAAAACGTCTATCCCTTTTATCCACCTACGTTAACTATTTCATTTTCCAAATCTCAGTTCAAAGTTTATTTCTTTGATTTTACTTCTCCCTTTCCTTCTTGTCTTCCCTCATCCTCAAGATTAGATTACTGACCTCCTCATAAGCCATTCTAGCACCATTTGCTTCTCTTTTAGGTCACTTAACATGATTTGAATTTATAAAGGGTATTGTAAGGAAGGATTTTAGACTTTATATTAATAAGTGGAGATTGAAAATCACCTTGGATTAGAAGAGCTTTATTTTGCAAAGCCACCTAAATATCCTCTTAGATATGCAAGTACTAGTCAAGTGGAAAGAGTAATAACAAGACTTTTTTAAAAAAAATTGCAGCACTCTCCTTTGCTTGGGTTGGCAGAGTTCCTTAGAGATTTTTGGATCAAATTTCATATGGCTTTTAGGGCCTTTCTGGAGGGAAGATATACCAATTCCTCAACTCTGACACAAAACTAATATCATCTATTCTGCAGAATTGGGGTAGCCTTAACCCTTCCCATTGTCAGAAAAATAAGTCATTTATCTCTATGAGGAGGTAAATAGAAGGAAAGGGGAAGTAGAGCCTGGTAACTTGTATGAACACGATGGCTACAGTTTGTGGGGATGGTCATTCCAATGAAATGTGCAGCTGAGGTTGAATACTCTTTCTGGCCAGCTGTCCTGGTACTTTATTGAACTGTGGGGACCAAATCCTAATCATGTGAATGTGAACTTAAAAGAGCTGTAATTATGGAACCTAGAATGAAAAGCCATTTGTCCAGGAACAAAGGTACACATGTGTACTCTTTTTCTAGAAAAAATAGAAAAAAAATGGGACATGATGCTTTTTTAAAGAAAAATGGGAATCT
Organism: Lagenorhynchus albirostris; assembly: GCF_949774975.1. NCBI lineage: Eukaryota > Metazoa > Chordata > Mammalia > Artiodactyla > Delphinidae > Lagenorhynchus > Lagenorhynchus albirostris. The sequence goes on from NC_083103.1 coordinate 31,173,691, forward strand.
TTTGGCAGTAACTGAAGAGTGGGAGCTCAAGAATGAATGGATTTCCCTTAAAAGCAAAACAAAACCCCTTTTGGATGAATAACATCCAGTATTATTCTTGGGAAAACTTGGAGGAGTGAGGGAGAGGAACACACACAAGAGAATCTGGACTTTCCACCAAGAAAACTAGGTGGAGACTGTGAGCCAAGTTATATCTCTTTTACAAGTAAACCATTTTCATGACTGACTCCTCCACAGACTGTATGTTCAGTGAAGGCAAGAGTGTGGTCTGCTTAACTCACCTGATCTCCAACATCTTCATGGAATCTGTCAAAATTACTTGCTGAATTAAGAAATAATTATAAATACATGAGCAAAATAACTACCAGCATTATAATAGCAAGCAGGTATAAACTGCTCTGGGAACAGATGACAATCAGTCACTTATTCATTCTGTTTGTATGGAGATTTTGAGAAATCACAAGGAAATTAAATTAATAAAAACCTATCACAAGACTTGAGTTTGTAAGATTTTTCAATAAATACTTCCTAATTGAATTAATCACTAGTGATATGGATATGCTGGGTTAAAATTCCCAGAGGAAACACAACTAAAGGAGTCAGTAGACACTGAGATCAGAATTCCACTTGCCCAATTCTGTAACACTAGGCAGTTTGTGAATAAATCCTTACCTCATAAAGAGGTAAGGCAGTGCATGGTTGTTATTTTATACATAGTAAAAGAGATTTAATAAATATAAATGGATTAGTTTTGCTAGGGCCACCTTGAGTTATAGTTCAGTACTTCCTATGGATGTTCCTCAGATAACTAATCACAAGACATGTCCTGTGGGAACAAAAAAGTAGGGGTGGTTTCCAATAACATATAAAAATATGGGTGACCACTTTATTCCATTGATAAAGCTTATTAGCAAATTATCCAGATAGTTAAGCAAATAAATCATCAAAGCTTTTGACCTTGTCAATCCACTTATTGGTAAAGTAGCTAAATCCAACCAGTAGTAATTTAGGGGTCCCTCAAATCCTTAATTTAATTTTTTTCTCTCAGTAAGGGAACAGTTGGCTAAATCACCAAATTGTAATACTATGCACCTGAGTAAAAAATATGAGTTGGATCTAAATACACTGCAATTTAAGATATCCATAATACATTGTTAAACAACAGAATTGAATAGCAGAATTGTAAGTATATCATGACCAATTTTATGTAAAAAATTTATATGTGTTTGTATATACATAGAAAATATATTGAGGGACACAACAGTATAATTCAAGATATTATTAGCAAGGCTACCAAAGGAGAAAAGGGTATGATTTGAGAGATGGTAGATGTGCCCCTTGACTTTTTATTTTGTACATTGTTATACTTCTGATTTTTTACACTTTTTTTCTTTCTGTAATATGATAAATACATTTTTTAAAAAAACCCTAGAATGTTTAAAATAGCACGAGTGGTTATTTTTGGATAATAAGAGTGAGGGTTATGTGTTATTTCCTTTCTATTTTTCATTTTTTGCCTAGTGAGCATTGTTACTTTTATTGTTTCACTTGAAAAAAATAGCTTTCCTTAACACTAAAAAAAACATTTGAAGAAAGGAAAGTTATGAGGTCTTTACATAATGATAAGAGGGTCATGTGTGGGTTAACGTGGTATATGGGAAATCTCTGTACCTTCCTCTCAATTTTACTATGATTCTTAAACTGCTCTAAAAAATAAAGTCTTTTATAAAAGCATATAAGGAACAGGATTAAGAAGAAATAGTTCAAAGTGAAGATGAAACAAACAGATGGAAAGATATACCATACTCTTGGATTGGAAGAATCAATATTGTCAAAATGACTATACTACCCAAGGCAATCTACAGATTCAATGCAATCCCTATCAAATTACCAATGGCATTTTTCACAGAACTAGAACAAAATCTTAAAATTTGTGTGGAGATACAAAAGACCCCAAATAGACAAAGCAATCTTGAGAAAGAAAAATGGAGCTGGAGGAATCAGGTTCCCTGATGTAAGACTATAATACAAAGCTAGAATCATCAAAACAGTATGATACTGGCACAAAAACAGAAATATAGATCAACAGAACAGAATAGAAAGCCCAGAAATAAACCCATGCACCTATGGTCAATTAATCTATGACAAAGGGGGCAAGACTGTAAAATGGAGGAAAGACAGTATCTCCAATAAATAGTGCTGGGAAAACTGGACAGCTACATGTAAAATATGAAATTAGAAAATTCTTTAACACTGTACACAAAAATAAACTCAAAATGGATTAAAAACCTAAATGTAAGGCTGGACACTATAAAACTCTTAGAAGAAAACAGGCAGAACACCCTTTGACATAAATTGCAGCAATATCTTTTTTTGATCTGTTTCTTAGAGTAATGGAAATAAAAACAAAAATAAACAAATGGGACCTAAGTAAACTCAAAAGCTTTTGCAGAGCAAAGGAACCCATAAATAAAACGAAAAGACAACCCACAGAATGGGAGAAAATATTTGCAAACAATGTTACTGACAAGGGATTAGTTTCCAAAATTTACAAACAGCTTGTGCAGCTCAATATCCAAGAAAAGAACAACCCAAGCAAAAAATCGGCAGAAGACCTAAATAGACATTTCTACAGAGAAGATATGCAGATGGTCAAGAGGCATATGAAAAGATGCTCATCATTGCTAAGTATTAGAGGAACACAAATCAAAACTACGAGATATCACCTCACACCGGTCAGAATGGCCATCATCAAAAAATCTACAAATAATATAAATGTTGGATAGGGTGTGGTGAAACGGGAACCCTCCAACACTGTTGGTGGGAATGCAAATTGGTACAGCCAGTATGGAGAACAGTATGAAGGTTCCTTAAAACAATAAAAATAGAGTTACCATATGATCCAGCAATCCCACTCCTGGGCATATATCCAGAGAAAAACATGGTTCAAAGGATACATGCACAAAAGAATAGATACATGTATATGTTTAACTGAATCACTTAATCACTTTGCTGTACACCTGAAACTATCAATAACATTGTTAATCAACTGTATTCCAATACAAAATAAAAATTTAAAAACAAAAAATATTAAAACCTAGACATTAACAGTTTGGCAAACTCTTTTCTTTCAACATTTTGTCTTTCTTTTCATAGAGTTTTGTACTTCATATAGAATCATTCCTTCTTTAATTTTTAAAATTGTAAAAATAGTTATGCCCTTTGAAAAATATTTAAATTTATGGAAACATGTAGAGTAAAAAGGAATATATTTTAAAATAGTACTATACATATGCATTTCTTTTACATTTGGGAGATAATTGCTATACATTTTAAAAAGCCACGTGTTATACACTTTTATACTAAAACATAAACGATCATATCTCTTCCAGCATATTATACCACATAGCTAATACTGTTAAAGCACATACCTCCTTTTCTAACATCAAGCCTTCTGCTCTGAGGTTCTTTTCAAATGTGTTTCTTTTGTCATACTGTATATTTGACTTTCTATAAACCAGGATGTAATCAATCCGCTTTTTGCCATCTTTGAATAGAAGTCCACTGGATGCTATGTAATTCATGTCATTCTGCAAATAAAGCAAGGGTTGTTAATAGTGTGGGTTAGATAAGCACACACATTTTGCTTTCAGTCACTTCCATTTGAATATTGGCAATCCAATATAAAAATGTGTTTTTTACATTCCAATTGTGAGATAAGAAAAGATCATTTTAAAAGTTTGCAATCTACAGTAGGAGACAAGCTAGCAAGTGACGTTTTAGGATTTGAAATTAGGCAGTCTGACACCAGAACATGGATTCTCTGATGTTAGCATCAAAATGTGTATGTTTTATTCAATAAGACCCTGCAAAAATAATTGCCAACATACATTGAATATTTGCTCAAAATCAGGCCCGGACATAAATGTTTTACATATTTTAATATTCAAACTTTCATTTTGAAGATAAAGACAACAAAGTTTAAACAACATAAGCATTGAGAACTGAAATTAACATAATGTCCTACATGAAATAATACTCAGATAAGACATTATTTTCCTAAACCTATGTTCAACAACACCAAACCAAACAATTCCTGGGCTGCTTGTTCCAAGAAATACTTGCTCCCAGAATACAAGACTGTGATCCAACTAAAACAGCCTACTTATTAAGACTAATTGCATGCTTATTAAGACTTCTTTAAGGTCCTCCCCTTGCTCTGTCCACCTACCCCAGCTGTTTTTCCCATACTCCGACCAATTTTCAACCAACTTCCTCCCTTGCAAGATTTACCTTAAAATCCTCCAGTCCAGGTCCTAGAACCCTCTGAAAACTCTTCCCTAACTTCATCTTTTTAAAACACTACTAAGACTACCCAGGTGGTATCCTTACTTGCTGTAACTTTAATAAAATTAGTTTTTATGATCAACTGATTTTCATGATGGTCTTTTTTGGGGGCTGGCACTTTGCCAGGAAACGGTTCCGCATTACTTGAATTCAAGTTTGACTCCCAGTCCATGCTCTTAACTATTATATACATTATCCTTCTTTCTCCACATTTTCCATCAAACTATTTAAATATCTGTACCAACTCTCTATTCTATTTTTCCCCATACAGGCATTCTTGAGATTCAAAAATGTCTTAACATTTGGAGAGCTATCTGATAATTTCAGACAAAGGCATCTCCAACTTCTTTGGAGGAGCCTACTTGGGACATACATGCAGCTCGAGGTAAAAAAGTGAGGACCAGAGTAACCTGGTGGCCAAGGAGTCATCCAGGTGAAGCAATAAAAAAGATATCTGAGTGACTGTCATCCTATAGGGACAGGTTAGGCTGCTCAGGAGCTGTCTTTTTAGAAAGAATAGGTTCATGTGTGTGAATCTGGGGGTATTAGAGACTCCCACGTTCAAGGACAAGAAGGTTTGCATAGCCTTTTCTTCAATGAATGAAAAGATTTTGAGATTCCCAGGATTATTTTATTGGTTACTATAAAGTGACTAAACCCCAGCAGAGTCATCAAGGCCTTGCAGTTGCATAATAATGATGATAATAATAGCTATCACTAACTGATCACTTACTATGGTGCCAGGCAGTGTGCCAAGTGCTTTATTCTCATAATTCTTTAAGGTAGATATTGATATGAGTACCAGAAGCCAAAGAGGTTAAGTGACATCCCAGATGTCATGGAAACTGCAATAGTGAAACTAGAACTCTCACCTATTTGATGGTGGTCTTGACAACTATATTGCAAAAGACAAGGAAGTATATATACGTGCACATTACTAGGTCTGGGGTTTGAGCAGTAATAGAAGGCTAACTGGCCAAAAGGCCATTTACAGGTCCTATAGGATGGAGACACTGGGGATTTATGGCCAGAGAAGACACAATTAACTTCAGACTTTAGAGTGCTTTTGCCTCCAACACTCCAGAGGTTTCTTTGGCCAGCGTCACCAATGACATACTCATTGATGTATCCCATTAATCAATTTTCTATCCTCTTCTTTACCTTTCAGTAGTTGAATCACTCACTCCACCTTGAAATACATTTTTTTCTTTTGCACTCCCAAGACATCTCATTTATTTGGATTTTTTCCTACTTAAATGGTTTCTTATTCTCAGCTTTTGTTTCTTTCTTCCTCTGATTTGTTAAAGGACCAGTCATTGATTCTCTTGCCTTCTTTATCTGCATTCCCTTCCTTGTGATTACATTCAGTCTCATGGTTTTAAATAAGAATCTATATGCTGACTACATAATTAATATTCATAGGCTTGTGTATCCAACTGCCTTCCTGATTTCTTCACTTGGATGTCTAATGGACATCTCAGAGTTGACTGTCCAAAATGGAATTCCTTATTTTATCCAAGCAGATATTTCCCCAAACCCTCTTTATTCTGATTGGTTGCAAATCTAACCTTTAAATTGCTCAGATCAAAAATCTCGAGTAATCTTTATTTCCTCTCTTTTCACCCATCTAATATTCAGACCATCAGAAAATTCTTCAAAATATATATAGAATCTGACCACTTTCTAACACCTTCATTACTACTCTTTTCTAAGGTATATCATATATTGACTACATTATTATAATAGTCTGACTCATCTCCTAGCTTCTATCTTTGCTCCTCTAAAGTCTATTCTCAACATGACAGTTAAGACACTTGAGTGATCCTCCGCATTTTAAACGACATTATATAACTCCTCTCTTCAAGACCCTACAGCTGCTTTCCACGATATTCCATTCTTGATCCTACTTTTCCTAATCTATTTACCTTAGCAACTGTTAAATTCCAACATGTTATATAACACTAAATAATTTACTTATTAATTATCCTTTGTTTACTGTCTACCTTATTCTATTGGAATATAAATTTTACAAAGGTGATAAATTTTTACTGTTTTGTTCACAGAGTATTTCAAACATCTAACCCAGGGCCAGACACATAGTAAGCATTAATAGATATTTATGGGAAGAAGGAGGGAAGGAAAGAAGTGAAAGGAAAGAAGGGAATAATCCATAGTTATGTGTATCCAGGTAAGAATAACCTCAAAAATTTAAGGCCATTAAAATATCATGTGGTCATTTCTCATCCTCTCCCCTCCAACATTAACACAAATCAAATTATAATCAAATAAGACGAATGATCACAAAATTGTAGCAGAACTGCAATAGCCATGGCTTTCCCTTTGTGTTATACCATGACGCACTGCCTCCAGGCATCTCCATGGTAATGTAAACAAAGATTGAGCTAAAATAAGATTATATAAAATTTTTCCTCTGCATTTTCTTTTTCTTAAAGTGTACCACTCTCTTAATACCAGTCCACTATTAAGTATCACCTGAATCTTAAATTAATAATAAAATATTTAATCCCAGGTGAAGGTAAAATCCTTCAATGAGAAGACCTAGAAATCACATGACTGGTTGGTAGGAAAACTATGAGAAGATAAGATAGTTTTAAAATATTTTATGTGCTTTCCCTATTTTAAGAGTAGCATGGACTGAAAGTAGAACCCTGACAGGTATTGTTATCTGTTACTTAATCTGTTAGATTAAGCAAAATAAATGTTAAACTCGCCCAGAGAAGCAACTGCCTAACTATTTAAAAACCAAAAACCAAAAAACCTACATCTTTTTATGATAAGTGACCTTCGGTATTATTCACAGGTTTTGTCTCTGTCTGTGTAAACATGTTCACAAATTCTATTAACTAGCATTCTAATTTACTATCTAATTATTTTATCATTCTAAATTATGAATAATGAGTTTTACCAGTTTATCAGGAAAAAAGAAAAGTAGTTTTCAAAATGGTAATAAAGAAGCATGGAAAGATTTGGAAATCTCTTCTGAATTACGTATAAAGAACATAATATAGGTTCTACATAATTTTAAGGTTAAGAATATTACATTTTATTTTAATACCTATTTGGCAACCATTAACCAAGATGTTGATTAACCCACGTTCAAATCTGTTGCCTAAAAGCAGAATTGATAGGAAATTTATTATCTAGACAACAAAAGAACCACCTCTTTTTTTGATATAATAACGGTTGTTCAAACATGAAATCAAGACTCATCTGGAACAGTGAAATGTTTTCCAGTTACAATGTGGAATGCATTCCATTTTATACCAGGTTTTTCATGTTTATTGTTCCCAGAAGACAGAATAAAACTAGCTTTTCTCAGAGAAACTGGGATGCAGATCATCCATCAGGTACCTAATCTTTCAACAGCTTCGAAAACCACTTAATTATTTAAGGCATTGTAAACCATGAAGCGCAGAGACTTTCAGAAAAGCTTGTCTTCCTGAAGAGTATCTTGAGAATACCCAAGTTAAGGTTCAGGTTTGCAAAGATTTTAGACCATTTGCAAAACTTCAATAGAAGTCTGCCTATTTGCATGAGAATGCCTTTTAGGGTATTCTTCAAATAAAATTACGGCAGTAACTGCTTGTTTGTGAGATCCATATATTTTCTAGCATTTATTCTTCTCAATCTAACAAGAACACCTAATGAACACCTAATGTGTGCGAGGTGCTGTGCTAAACTCCAGGGATAAAAATAAGTAGACACTGAATATTTTCAGAGATGTTAGCATACATATGGAGTGATAGGCCTGTAAATGTTTAGCTACATTGCTATCTTACATGTGCAGTAACTCTGAGTTACAGAGTTGAAGAATGTCAGGGTATAGCCAGAGGAAACCTGATTAATGGGTATCAGAAGCCATCAAGGGTCATATTAGCTAGGTGAATTTACCACAGTCCTTCCTCAGGCCACTGCAAACTTAGATCTTGTCACTAATCTGCAAGTGATTGCTGATTTTCTGTTAACCATATCTTTGAGGTAGTAAAACGCAGTTAAGGTATTGAGCTCTGGATCAGACAGAGCTGGGTTTTAATTAACTGTGTTCTTAGACGTGTAATTTAACTTCATTGCTCAGCCTCAATTCCTGTAGCTTTGAAGTGAAGATAATATTATCAACATTGTAAGATTGTTGTTATGACTAAATGAGATAATGCGTACAGAGCATTCTCAATATAATCTGACTCACTTTATAAGACTTAAGAAAAAGTTAGCTATTATCACAAGAAAACAAGGTAAAAATGTATGCAATGCATTAATTCCTGTTGGAATTTTTCTTGTTTTCTAATGATCCAAATGACACCTTTCACATTTTGGAATGTTATCTTTCTCAGGACAAAGACAGATAGAAACATAGAAAAATAAGCCAAAGGATGTTAGTGTGAATATGGAATTAGAGCAAAGGAAAGCAGATCTGCTTTATATATACTTATGAAACATGATTTATTACAAAATAAAAAGTGCAACAAACAGAAGCATAACAATTATTATAAGACAAACACCTTTATAACTACTACCTAAGTCATGAAACACCAGATGCCCCCCTTTTATCCTTTCTCTCAATCATGATGCCCTCTGCACCCCTCTCCCCCAAGATAATCATAATCCTGTCATTTATGGTACTATTTTCCCACTTTTCTTCAGTTTTATCACCAAAGGATATATCCTTCAACATTATATTTGAGTTCTGTCCTTTTCAAACTTTATGTAAATGCAAATATATAATGAGTAATCTATTGTGTCTGGCTTCTTTCATGTAATACTATGGGTGTGAAATCCATCCCTGATTTCCATATATATGTAGTTTATTTTTTCACTGTTATAATATATTACCCTATGAATACAACAAAACTTATTTATGCTTTCTACTAATGATGGATATTTGGGCTGTTTCTAGTCTTAATTATTACAAATAAAGCTAAAATAGGTATTCATGTGTATATCTTGTAATGCAACTGTCCATATGTTTCTATCAAGTATGTACCTAAGAGAAAAACTGCTGATTCACAGGGAATGCTTGTTTTCAACTTTAGTAGACAATGCCAAACTACTTTCTAAACCAATTTAAATCTCTACCAGTAGTATTTAAATTACCCCTGCTTTATAACTTCTTCCCAGTCTTTTAGAAATAATAATTATTACTATTTTTTTAGACATCCTGGTCTATTCTTAAAAATTGGACTTAATTTCCATAATATGTGGAAATGAGAAGAAAACACTCTTCTCAGTATGCAAGAGTCTCAGGTGCTACTAGTATCTACTCCTACCCACAACACTACGCTTATCCAAATTTCGGTGTTTGGAATGCAACAAATTATTGCCATGCTCATTTACCGGGTATTTCTGCTTTTGTTTGGATTTAGAGAGAGAGGCACAGATGCGGAAGGGCAGAGGAAGCAGGGCATGACTCAGGCCCACTCAAAAGACTGCGCCTGTTGAGAAGGGTAGCAGATGCTTAGTTTCCTAGAGTGTGTGGCCACTGCAACCCCAAATTAAGGATAGACTGTGGGCCAGGTTAGCCCAAGTCTCCTCTGTAATTTCGGTGCCATTAGGCTGGTTTCAGTTAATAAGGCCAAGTGTCTGTTCCAGGCTTGCGTTTCTTAATCCCATCCTACAAATCTTCAAATAATGAAAATCTTTTTCATTAGTTTCCAGTGGTGGTGTTTGCTTTTGTGTTTCTGTATCCTTTTTTGGCAGTCTCTAATGGAAAACTTGGGAGAGCGCAGTCCAGACACTGTGATTCTCATGCCATGTTTTACTCAGAAGTTCTAGCTTTACACTCCTTAATTAGAGAAACAGCCAAGCAGCCTTTATATGTAACTGTAATTTATTTCAGAGTAAAACCATTCCTCATAATAGCTCTTGTAATTGGCCTTACCTGTTACAGAGAAAAACAAAAAGGTTTTTAATATTTTTTTCCATTTCAGACAAATGAGAAGCAGTTTTGTCAAGAAAAATCACATATTTACAACAACAAAAAACATCCCTATTAAAAAAAACAAATTAACAGAAAGCACATCTTACGCTATGGTTCAAAAGAAATTCCACACATAGGTGTAAATTTAGTAAGTGCTACTGGATTAATTAAAATTCTGGCTCTTCCATCAGAGAAAGTTTTAATTTTAAAGTGGTACTTATAGAAGAAAAATGTTTTAATTTTCTGAGTTTCCTGGGGGATAAAAAATATATTAATACATACATATATATATATATTTTAATGCACCAACCTTAACTTAAAATGTGCCAGAAATGTTATTACTATTCAAACGTTTCTATGCAAATCTTCTCTAATTATGAGTCTGAGGAATCTCAAAAAATCTGACCTCAGTGTTACACAGTGTGGTTTCACTGCTGGTAAAAACCTGGCCAGGCTTGTCTTACCGCCTCCTTAACAGAAAGTCAACCCCACCTCTAGTCCACACAGCCATCAGAAATATACAAACCTCTATTTGGTAACTCTGGAGTACTCTAATCAGATGGCAGAGTCTCTAACTGATTGCATTCCAACTCCTGTTATTTACAGTCTGGCAGAGATTTAAGAAAATAACAACTAATTAACATTTGAAGAAATAATACTACTAATATAAGCTAAGCAGAAAACAAGTACTCCTCTACATACTCTGCATATATTAACACATTTCATGCTCACAGAAACTGAGAGATAACTACTGTTTTTCCCATATCACAGATGTTAAAATTGAGGCAGACTTTAAAATGGATGGAAAGGGCTTTTCATTCTCTATATTCTCAACTATTGCTGAGATAGGAAACCAAGGGCACAGGAAAGGATCATACATTTTATATCACTGTTATAATTACCACCACTGATGTTGTCACTTATGGAAATAGAGAATTTTTAATAATTTTAATTAAAGAACTAAAAGAATAATTCATTTGCTGAATTAGCTTTCTAATCTTGTACTATTAGGATTTGAGATATCTATTTCTAATGATAGATTGACTCAATAGTCATAATGATAGCTAACGTTTATCAAAGCTTTTCTATAAGCCAAGAATTTAGCCAAGCACTTATATATACCAACTAATTTAATCCTTATAAGAACCCAATACGGCAGTTTTATCATTAGCCCAGTTACATGTATAAGGCAACAGTGCCCAAGGTCAGTGAGTCAGTCAGCTGTAGTGTGGATTAGAATCCAGGCAGGCTGAGATGAAGTGCCGACTCTTAAGCACTGCATTTTTTTTTTTACATCTTTATTGGAGTATAATTGCTTTACAATGATGTGTTAGTTTCTGCTTTATAACAAAGTGAATCAGTTATACATATGTTCCCATATCTCTTCCCTCTTGCGTCTCCCTCCCTCCCACCCTGCCTATCCCACCCCTCCAGGCGGTCACAAAGCACCAAGATGATCTCCCTGTGCTATGCGGCTGCTTCCCACTAGCTATCTACCTTACGTTTGGTAGTGTATATATGTCCATGCCTCTCCCTCACTTTGTCACAGCTTACCCTGCCCCCTCTCCATATCCTCAAGTCCATTCTCTAATAGGTCTGTGTCTTTATTCCCGTCTTGCCCCTAGGTTCTTCGTGACCTTTTTTTTTTTTCTTAGATTCCATATATATGTGTTAGCATACGGTATTTGTCTTTTTCTTTCTGACTTAATTCACTCTGTATGACAGACTCTAGGTCCATCCACCTCACTACAAATAACTTAATTTCGTTTCTTTTTATGGCTGAGTAATATTCCATTGTATATAGGTGCCACATCTTCTTTATCCATTCATCCAATGATGGACACTTAGGTTGCTTCCATGTCCTGGCTATTGTAAATAGAGCTGCATTTTATAATCCCTCTCTGCTTAGCGAGATGCTATTCCTATTTTCATTTTACTTTCCTCACCCTGACTCTTATTCTGTATTGCATGTGTATATTTCATAATTATGGCATGCTACTGATTAAAAATCATTATTAACCATGGAATTCAATCAATTTATAACTAATAAGGTATTGATTCCATTAACCCCCAGAGATAGCTTGTGATATCTTGGCAGCGGGGCCTCCATAATATGATCGGCTTAGTATTTAGCAAGCTGTGCCACACTGACTTTGAAAACAGATGTTTTAAGATTCACAAGACAGTGCATCACTCAAAGAACCCAAAGGGTGCCTTGTCACCCAACCACAGAAGGCTCCCTCTGAGGCCTGGCAGATAAAGTATACATGGAGCTCAGGGCATGGAAGAGAGAGATGTTGCTGACTGATTGTTCTTTCAGAGGCAGAGCTAGGGCAACAAGGTGAGCTCAAAGCAGGATTCAGAAATCAGTCATAAGCTTCTTCTCTAGTGGCAGTCTAAGAGCCACTTGTCTCATTTGGGATTCCCATGGGGAGTCTCTTCATCTCCCTTTCACTTGAGACTTAGTGGACGCACAAGCTGTGTGGCTCTGTGTAACCTCCAGATTAAGGAAAGAGGTTTGGGAGAAGCAGTCAGTGCCTCCTCTTTCCCACTACTCATGCTTCTTGGGAAAATAGGGAAGGAAACAAGCCCCCGCCTTCTACCCTGACCTAGAGGGAGGTGCACATGGATTCAGCAGCCTTGCCTGCCCACAGCATATGGCATTGGTGAGACAAAGCTGTTTGCTCCAAATGGTAGCTTCGATAACAAAGCACCCTAAAAATTCTGGACCTTACTCTAATCTGGACCTAGATCTAATTTTTGAATCTCACTCTCCCAGGGAGAGGACTTTTAGAGGAAGTGAGTCACTTGGGGAAAAGATAGGACTAAAGCTTCCTGTTTTTCTTATTTCTTGATAACTTCACAGGGTTCAGAGTTTCATGGTTTGTTTTTAAATCATACCAATTTTTTCAGCTTTAGAAGTGACTGAGTTGCCAAGTGAAAGAAGCCAGTTGGAAAGGCAACATATTGTATGATTCCAACTATATGACATTCTGGAAAAGGCAAAACTATGAGGACAGTAAAAAGATCAGGGGTTGCCACGGGTTAGGAGGATTTTTAGGGCAGTGGAACTACTCTGAATGATACTATAATGATGGATACATATCATCATAAATTTGTGTTAACTCAGAGATTGTACAACAGCAAGAGTGAACACGAATGTAAACTACAGACTTTGGGTGATTATATGTTAATGTGGGTTCATCAATTGTAACAAACGTACACTCTGGTGGGGATGTTGATAATAGGTGAGGCTGTGTGTGAGTGGGGGCAGAGAGTATATGGGAAATCTCTGACTGCTCCATTTTTCTGTGAACCTAAAAGTGCTTTTAAAAAGAAAGTCTTTTTGAAAGTTTTTTTAAAACACCGAGTTAAATGTCATATACCTTACAAGCTACTCTATGTCTCTTATTGCCATTTTCCTAGCAATATTAAATTTACATCTTGGGGAAAAAAGAGACATCTTCAAGTAAAAAAGTAAAAACTGAAGGACTTTGTTTCTTTTCATTTTGCTGCATGATCCTTTTTCTCTAATAAGACAATGTATTTGTTCAAGAAATATTTACTTTACAATGGTTATATACATATATATTTATTTATTTATCTACTATGTGCTAAGGATGCTTGTAGGCTCTGAGAATATTGCAATGAATAAGGCAAAATGAGGTATATCCTCCTGTAAGGAAGATACAGAAAAGAAATAAATACATGATATAATCCAGATAGTGCCAAGTACTATGTAAAAATAAGTTTGGTGTTTTGGAGGAGCGTCAGTAAAGACCACTTTAATGGACAGAAATAAAGATGTAGGATTTTCAGTTGGGGCAATAAGATTCAAGTTACAGAGAGCAGTCAAATTTATTTTTCTATAAAAGGAATAGTTCAATAGTTCACATAATTATTGTGAAGGGATGATTAAGTAATAAGGCAATGTGCATAAGTAGGATGATCTCTTGTTCATTTTAACACCCCATCCTTACACATAGGATACAATAAATATGTTAAATGAGATAATGCATAAATGACAGGAGTAAAAATTATGTAAAATATTGTAAACTTATTATTACTACTACTATTATAATTATGTGATGTTATTATTTACTCTACTCAATATTATTACCATTATTTTACTCAATATTATTAAGTAGAAATATAGAGGAGAGGGAGAAAGTTCTGAAGAGGGGGCCCTTTGTGTAGCCAGGGAAGTAAATAAGGACAAAAGAAAAGTGATTTTTGAAAATATCGCTTCTTACACTAAAGAGATTCATGAGATTAGGCCCTTATATTTTTGTCAAGCCGAATACTTGGAATTGTGCTGATAGAGCATCTTGCTGACTAAATTTTTATTGAATTAATTCAATGAATGCTTATGAATTATACAAAATTAATTTACGCAAAACTTCAAATCTTTTTTGGTCAGTCAGGAAAGGATATTGTTGATTATATTTCCCTGGCCTGCTGACAAGCACCTGCTGGTATATTTCAGTTTCAATTTGGTCCATTAACGTTATACCAGAAATTCATTGATGAGGTTGCATTTTAACGTATCAGAATAGCAGATTTTATGGTAAGTGTATGAGTTATCTATTGTTGCATTAAAAACGTAATACAAACTTAGGAGCTAAAAACAATGTAGATATATTATCTTACATTTCTGTGGGTCAGGAGTTCAGGCACGGTTCAGTGGGTCTTTGGGTCAGGGCCACACAAAGCTGCAGTCAGGTGTTAGCAAAGCTGTACTCTCATCTTTAGACTTGACTAGGGAGAATCCACTTCTAAGATAACTCAGGCTGTTAGTAGAATTCATTTCCTTGTGGCTAAGGAATGAGTATCTGACTTCTTTCTGGCTGTTAGCTGGAGGTCATTCTCAGCTTCTAGTAGCTTCTTACTGTTCCTTGACATGTGGGCATTCCCAAGATGGCAGCTTACTTCATCAAACACACAAGAAAAGTCTCCAGAGTGAGCTGGAGAGCAAGACAGAGTCTTACGTAATGTGACATAATCACAGGAGGAACGTATCTCTTTTGCCTTATACTAGTATTTAGAAGCAAGTATATAGGGGAGAGGATTATACAAGAAAGTAAACGCCAAGAGGCAAAGATGATTCAGGCCATCCAGGAGGCTGTCTGTCACAGTAAAGTTTATGAATTAGATAAAAGTTAAAGATCTGGTTTAAAAGATTAAAAGGTTGATTTTTAAAAGTAATCTTATGAAATACTACATGAGGGAAGGAAAGCTTATGGTCTCATTCACCAAACTCCTCAATGGAACAACTGGGCGATAATATGTCAGTTTAGGAAATGTCAGGAGGAAATAAAAAGTATAAAAATAAGGAAATGAAAGAATTTAGATTTTACTCATGGTTCTATGTCTGCATAGAATGTCTTCAGACAGTTGTGTTTTCCTCCCGGTTGCTCAGTTCCTCTACCAAGAATCAAAGAGTGGGTGCAAAACAAGTAAGGGTTCCTATAGCTCTGACATTCATGATGCTCTTCTTTTTTCCAAATATTTCTCCAAGAGGCTGTTTTTTAAAGATCATTCAGGTTTTTCAACTAACTTTGTCTAGGGTTTTTATTCCCCTTCAGAATGATGCTCACATAAATATCTGGCAGCTGAATTCACTCACTGAAGTGAAGCAAAGGTCTTTTCAGGGAAAACTGTATATGACAATTGAGCTCTGTTTTACTTCTGCCTCAGTAAGCACCTTTAACATCATGAAGGAGAAAACAGGAGACAAAGGCTGCTCTTATGCCAAAATAAAAAGCAGTATCTTACCAGTGTTATCAAATTTCACAAATCAGCTGGAATACAAAACACATACTTTGGAATGTAGCTTTCTTTTTTGACCACTGAAATAAAGTCTGAAGGGGAAAATGCAGAGATGTAAAAGTCACCTAGGAAAATCTAGCACCAATTTTCAGAAATAGGGCATAAAAATAGAAAAGCAGCGCTGTGATTCCAGCAACATGGCAAACAACATAATTTCAAAACCCTCATACAATAAAAAACCTAGAAATGAGAGATAAAATAAAACATACATCTTTTGAAATTCATAGAGGAATTAGCAGGAAAGCATGTAAAACTCTAGCTTCCAGATAGAAAGAAAAGGTAGAAAACCGTAACACATGTTGGAAAGCTAGAGTGTGGCTACTCTGGGTAAGATCTAGAAATTAATAACAAAAACAACAACAATAGTGGGCAAAAATTTATACATTAAAAAATAAAACATCTAAATAACTAATAAACTAAAACAATAAAATTCTATGAAAGTTAGAAAATATTGAAAGTGAAAATATGGTCTATTTAATAAGTGATGCTGATTCAGATGAATTGGATATCCATATGAAAAAGATTAATTTGACTCCTACTTTAGACTTGATAGACTTTTTAGAACTGATATTCTAGTCAATTCAGTTGATATTCTAGTCAAATATCAATTCTAGTCCAGAAATAACCCATAAATTTATGGTCAATTGACTTTCAACAACAGTGCCAAGGCAATTCAATGGGGAATACGATGGTCTTTTCAAAAAATGGTGCTAGGGCAACTGTATATCCATGTGCAAAAGAAAGTGGACCCCTATCTTAAACCATACACAAAAATTAACTCAAAATGGAACACAGACCTAAATGTAATGAGAAAACTATAAAATTATTAGACTAAAAACATTTGAGTAAATGTTTGGGACCTTGGGTTTACAGGTTATGATTTCTTAGATACAACCCCAAGAGCACAAGTGACAGTTAAACAAACAAAATATAAATAGAACTATATCAAAATTAAACACTTTGTGCTACAAAATAATTACATCAAGAAAGTGAAAGGCAAACCACAGAATGAAAAAAATATTTGAAAAACCATATGTCTGATAGGGTACTTGCATTCACAGAATATAAATAACTCAACAATTAAAAACACAAATAACTCACTTAAAAATGGGTAAAAAAAATGGCCATATAAACATTCAAGGGTTTTCAGCATAATGAAAGTTACAGAGAAATGCAAATAAAAACCATAGTGAGATACCATTTTTTACCCATTATGATGGCTATAATCAGAAAGACAAAAATTATACCAGTATTGGCAAGGATATGGAGTAATTGGAACCCTTTTACGTTGCTGGTGGGGATGTAAAGTAGTGGAGAAGCTTTGGAAAACAGTTTGACAATTACTCCTAATGTTAAACATAGAGTTACCAAATCATCAATTTCATTCCTAGGTATATACCCAGGGAAATGAAACCACACATCCATACAAAAACTTGTACAGAAACATTCACAGCAGTATTATTCAAAATAGTAAAAAAGAAGAAACAACGCAGTGTCTACTGGATGAATACATAAATAAAATGTGGTATTACCCATATAATGAAATATTATCCAGCATTAAAAAGGAATTAAATATTGACACATGCTACAACATAGATCAACCTTGAAAATATTATACAAAGTGAAGCTGGTACAAAAGACCATATATTATATGATTCTGTTAATATGAAATTCAATAGTAGGCAAATATATACAGAGTATCAATTAATCATTTCCTAGGATTGGAGGAGTGGGAGAATGGAGAGTAACTGCTAACAGGTACAGGTTTTTTTGGGGGGAGACAAAATATTTTAAAATAATATTATGGTGATGACTACACAACCCCTATGAATATACTAAAAACAGTAAACTGTACACTTTAAATGGGCCACGAATTGTATGGTATGTGAATTTTATCTCAGTAAAGCATTAAAAATCAGTTACAGATGGATTATTCACTGTGAACTACATAAGAATATAGCTTTTAGAAGCTAACATAGGAACTCAGAGTAGGCGAATATTTCTAAAACAGGACAGAAAAAGAAAAAATGGATAAATTTGCCTACATTACATGTAAAAAGCATCTGTTCATCACAGGCAGACTCGGTATTGTAAAAATACCCGTTATCTCACATTCATCTATAAAGCTGATATCATTCAAATGAAGATCTCAACAGAGTTTTGTGTGTCTGTATATAACTTAACAAGCTAATCCTCATATGGAAGATCAAAGCGTCTTTGATAGGAAAAGATAGTGAGGAATTGTTATGTTAAGTTCAGGACTGCAGAAATTAGAAGTGGAGAGGTAAATTGCATACCTGAGCACTTAAGTTGCTTTTGCCCTCAAGGACATTTGCAGATCTTACAAGTGTGAGCTTCCATATTAGCACAGTTCTGTGTGCTGGGTGCCAGGGATACAATGGTGAATGGGCCAGACAGCCCAATCTGCCGAGGTACTTTTAGGACGCCTCAGTAGTAAGTGTACTTAAAATATTAAGATACTCCCTTCTTTTGGCTCTGAATTCATAGCAGATGAAGGGCAGGGAGATGCTAAAAAGAATGAGAAGGTCAACACAAAGAGGTCAAATTATGCAAGGCCAGAATGAATTCATTTGCGGTTTTGCAAATGCAGAAGTAAAATTGTCAAGTCAAAATATAGAAACGGGGAAACATTATCTCTGAAAGAGGGGAATAGCCCAGAACATTACCCTGGTCAAAGGCTACTGTTTCACTTGAATATTTAACTTGAAATAGCAGACCTTCAGATCAGGGTATCAAAGTTTCTGGCACTGAATAACTGCTTAGTATCATCATCATTGTCCTTGACCATATGTGGAAATTAGGACAGTTCACATAATGCTCCAAAGCAAACTATTCTAAACTACTAGGTGTTTATTTGTCATCAATCATATACTCTAAGAAGGCAGAGAATAAAGCCTCCCATAACCTTTACAGCAAGATGGATTTGTTCTGATGAGAAATGTGTTGACTCTCTTGCAGAAAAGAAGAGCCCTAGGTTGTGTTCCTTACATTTGAAGAAAATTATTTTTCATGATCCAGTGCTCCTATGTTCCTCTTGCCTTCTCCCTAAAAGCTCAATAAGACAAGAATCTCTTGAGACACAGTAAGAGGACGAAGAATTATCATGCAAATATCTTTGCTAATATAATAAAGCACATGATCTTTTCACATTGGCTACAAATAATCTACTTAGAGTAAAAATGAATTGGGTCATGTTGGAAACTCTAGAAAGTTAGCATTGAAAATATAACATAGAATATGAATGCCTATTTTACCACGGGTTTAGTTCTTTCCAGTACCAGAGTTACTCTTGCTATTAAGATTTAGATATTTATAAACAGATAGAAAGATGAACTCTCTGAGGCACCCATGGGTGTCATTTAAGATTATGGCCCTGGCTGTTTGTATTTGTATAGATTTCTCCAGCGTTGGTCGTTTAGTTCCCTAAACTGCAGGATAGGTCAAGACAAGACTAGTGGTTTTTAACTCTTCTTTGGTAATAGACAATATCTGGCGAAAAAAGGAAGGCACATACTTACATATTCATATAATTATACATATATTTTCAGAGAGTTCATGGGTCCCCTGGAACTCATGTGGAAGCCTCCATAGAGCTCCCTGGACACCAGGCTGAGAACTTCTGCATCAGGCAGTCTCAGAATCCTCCCAGTTCTAGGAACACCTGCCTCTGTAAACTAAACTCCCCTTGGCAAGCCTTGGCAGAAAGAAGCTGCATCTCTTACAGCAAATCCTCCAAGCACTTTGGAAGCTCACAGTTAAACTAAAAGTGTGGCCATTTGAGTTTATAAAGAACTGTGTGTTAGTGAAGGTACACAACATTTCTTTTCCCCTCTTAATCTTTCCTTTTTGGACACTATGAAAAACCAACACAAAACAATGCCTCATGTTTGAGAGCGAGTAAGTGGAGACATTTTGTATTTCTTTAATTTTGTGAAGACAACATGACTTGTAGTTGGGGTACCAGAGATGAGGACTCACTTCAACTTCTTATCTTGTGTTACTGTGCACAAATACTTAATTAAATTTCAGCATCTTTATTTATAAAATGGTAATAATAAGGCCTGTTTATTTCCCTGAAAAATTGTGAAGATGGTGGCTGATGTGTATAAAACAACTAGCGTGAGTGCCAGACTTCTTAGGTGCTAGATTAATGACAACTGTCATCTGGGAAGTGATTAGACAAGATACAATATGGCATTGTTTCTCAAACTTTACTCATATATCTATATTTTTTGCCATGGCTACAGACCACCTATTAAATAGTTTTTCTTTAGATTGCACTCTTTCTAAAAAAATAGGCTTCGCCAAAATAATTTTAACCTAAAAATAACAAGTTTGGTGTGCTAGTTATGTTTTTTTTTTCTAACACATATTAAAATGATGTCGTATCTATTAACTTTTTTGAAGTTGTTTCTGTGCAGCTTAAAAATTATTTTGAAAACTATGATTAGGAAAGCATGCAGCTATAGCAAGCCACTAAACCTTAGCTTAAACCTAATCTGGGTTTATTATTTTCCTTGGCAAAGAGCAAGACTGGAGACAAGGTGGTTGAAGTTTTGATGGTGGGAAATGCCTTGAGGAGTCCAGGTGGCAGTACCCCGGGCATCTGACATTCAGCCTGTGAGTTACAGTCCCTGAGGGCTTCGAGCAAGGAGAAGAAGGAGAGGAGGTCAGGACAGAAGATGCATGAATTTTAAAGACTGATGTTACTGATCTCAGGTCCACAGCTGGACGAGCTCCTGTCATTTTTAGCAGGTTAAAGCTGCATCTCTATTTAAAGGGGGCAGTATTCTAAAGCTAACAAAAAGTAACAGATAATTTATCACTTAAAAAAAGTAAAAATTAAAACATAAGGCAGGAATGGTTAGCTTGGAAGGCAGAAAAATGGCTCTCAATTGCTGATTTACTGATGCAAATCTTTAATAACACACCCCTTTTTAGAAGTTACACACAAAGTTGTAATTCTGTGAAGAATTTGGGAGGTCATTAAGGCACTGCTTATCTTTTAGCCAATATTGCCTAGAACTGCCCACAGCAGTCCTTTCTAGCATGCTTCTCTACGGACAATAAGAAATATGTCACAAAACAGATGGAAACAAATCACATCTTATGAAAGCCAGATTACTACTACTCAGAGGTGCAACTTTCATTAACCTAACACACACACACACACCCCCCCCCAATGTTCTTAGCAACTACTTTGAGCTACATGCTGAAGAAACAAAGAGGCATCTATTATTCAACAAATATTTTTTTACTGCCTACTCAGTTCCAGACACTTGTTCCAGTCATTGGGGATAGAGCGGTGAACAGCAATCAGGAGAATAAAATGCGTACTAAAGTGAAGTCCTGTATACTCCAGTTTGCATAAGAAAATGCTTATTAAGCATCCATTATGTGCTGACAAGTGGGCCTTTTTCTTTACCTGAATTTGAATTCTGGCCCTGCCTCTCAGCTAGCTACATGGACTTGGGCACATTAATCTCTGTGTTCATTGGTTTCCTAATTTATAAAGTAGGAAACAAATATCCCCTACAATACAGAATTAAGCATTCACTGAAAGTATTGACTTAGTGTTCTTCTTCTGTCTTGGTCACTATTTTAGGTATGGGTGAAAAACACTGAACAAAATGGACATGGCCTTACAGTCCAGCCATGGGGATAAATGAGTGGATTTATCTAAAAGTGATTAGTGGGAAGTTGATACAGTGGACTTATTGCTGTAATTATTAAATACTGATAATTTGAATGGAGGATAAGATGATGAATACATGCACATAAGAGAAGAGTAGTTTAATAAAATAAGTGGCAGGTATTAAATGACAAATGACTGTCTGAAAAATAATAAGCATTTAAAATCATATGTTTAAATAGACAACTGCTACCCCAGAATTTAAATACAGGAAGCTACCGCAGTAGTTGGTGCTGACCAAAGGTAGCCTAACTGGAAAGATAGGTTTTACTAATCAGACAACATATAAGAAAAAAAAGATCAGATAGTGTCATAACCATTTAGGCAAAAGCATCTATGAATACTCTAGAAGTGCAACAGCAGTGCTGAGGTAGAGCAAAAGATACACACATCTCAGCTCCCTAACTCATTAATAAAACACTAGTGCTTAATCTCATTCCAATGCCTTGAGAGAACCCAGTTTATCAAACACCATTTTAATTCTAGATAACTAAGTTTTTTGTATGCCATGGTGCATGGTCCATGGTCTGTGGTCCACATTCAATACATTTTTGCTTATCCATTTTACTTATCTCTAAATCTAACGCTGTTTGGAAGAAGATGGAAGTGGCAGTGGAGGTGGGGGCTGTGGAAAGAGTCGGTTAAAATTCATCTGTTTCCCCTCTGGGTGTGGAGAAGTTATAGATGAATTGTGTCAAACATCAGGATTTCTTATGGTTATTTTTTTCATAATCAAAAGTAAAAATAAACTGGTGAAAAATAAACAGGGAAACACTGTTACTTCTGTTCTTCTGAGACTTCTTACGGTATCTTGGTAATGAAGAGATACACTCTGATACACAGCCTCCATTTTCTGCATACCCTTCTCTACACTGAGATCTTTCCCTCATTCAGAGCCAGCTTGTACCAGCCAACAAGAGCCCATTTTTAAATTTCGGGAAATTTTATGAACTAGCTGACCTCACTTTGACAGCTTGAATAGGCGAGGCGGGGGGTGGGTTTGTTGTTTTTCCACCATGGAAATCAGCAAAAAAAATGTTTGAGCCCTTTACCACCACTGCTTATACTGTCAGTTGCAGTAAGACAGAGACCACATCTTTGTTGTTTACAACGTCTGTGTGGTGCTTCGTCTAGTGCCTGCTATATGGGGGGTGTATCTGAGCTAGACAGATCAGATAGGAGACTTAGCAAATCCATGTGATGACTCACTCTCAGAACTTATATATGACCTTTAAAATCATAACCCAGCGACACAAAAATCCCCAATTGTGTAGTAACTCTGTTCCACCATTCCCATAATTCCCTTATGATAAAAAGGAGATGCTGAGAAATGAATTATATATATGGAGGAAGGCAGAGTAAGTCATGATTTTTATAAAGTTTCTCTTACTTCAAGGCAGAACATCTCCTGACTGGGGGGATGGAGTTGCTCACAGCAAATAAGTTTAAATAGGATAAACAACCTGATTTTCGTGTAGGGTTTTGAACAGCTATAGTTTTGATGTTTTTTAACCTCTTGCTATTAGGAACAACCATGGTGAAGGAATAAAGAATGCAATGGTGTTTGGGCTAAAGAATTGTGGGGACTGAATTTCTGGAGACTCTGAAAGCCAAACAGTTGTGAGTCATGAAAGAGTCCCTGCGAATCAGGTCGGCATCTGCAGGGCAGTGGCAACTGCATTAAGTAATGATGAACAAGAAGCACACAGCGTTAGAGATGATTCTTAATAATAGTATTATTAAGTATAATAGTATTCAACAAATGGTTAGATAATGCTATTTTTTCCACTAAAAGCCTCCCCTCTTGTCTGCCCGTTTTGACCCAGTACCAATTTAAGACCCTATCAAACAAAGATGACAGATTCCAAGGTCCCAGGTTCCACAAGAGTAGTAGTTTCTTTAATCTTTGTGCCTGCTCCAGGATCTCTTTCTTTTTACAGATGGCTTTTTTTAAATTCATTAATGGAAAACATTTTACTTCAGTGTCAAAAATGCCAGTAGCATCTGCTAAACTCTAAGATCTCAGGTCAGGATGAGAAATCCTTTGAAGGCAGTATCTTGCATATCTCCTTGTTACCAAAGGAAGAATCGCTTACCTAAGAAAGACTAAGGAAAATTTGCATCTATAAACACATAAGCATTTTGAGCACTTTGGCAAGTCTCTATAGTTTTTGAAAATATTGCTTTCCAAAGCAGTGATACCACAAAGGAAAATAGTTATAGATAATGTCAGTCCAGAGACCTCTATTTAGGAATTCTAAAAGCATTCTCTTCTAACCCCTTGTGATTTTTTAACTAAATATGTTTCCTAAACAATATTTGCTTTATTGACATACACGTTTATTTTTTAAAAGGCAAAGTTAAATGTTTTAGACAATACAATGGAATAAATACAAATGGAACTCAATTATATATATACGTGAACTTTACTTATATATGAAAATATCTGAAGTCAGATAATTTCTAAGTAGGGAGGTTTTTTTAGATACATACAAAAAACTTACTTGTTTAGTGGGAAAATAAAAGGTAAAAGACCAGATTCGTAAGTATTCTTAAAATAGATCCCAAGTCACAAGCGTAATCCCCATGAAGCTCCCGTGATTTGAGCAGTACTCATCAGGGAGAGAGAACTGAACACGTTTAAATACGTAATGGAGGCTGCTGATCCTTTTATATATTGCTTAGGTTTTGTTTGCTTTTTGAAAGTTTTTCAGAGCAACAGAAGATTCATATTTTCCAACCTAGACATCACCAAGCCCTCTCAAAGACTTGTCACCACTTGTTTAGTGGTGTAGGGAGAGACTAGCTTGCCAGATGCAACATTCGAGGTCTATTTGCTTAAGTTATAAACATATACACATAGCATTTATGAACTTCCTCTCGTCCTCTTCTTTACTCCTCTCCCTCCGCCACAAAATCCCATTTGTGGAGGCAATTAGTAAACAAAGTAGAATTTGCCACCTATAGTGTAGAATGAAATGAGAGGTTGTACATCACACTGTGCATTAGACAAATCTCTTCTTCCAGACCATTGTTTTCTTAGCTTCTCTTTTATTTCTCCTACAGTCCTACAACCTCTAAGCACCTGCCTCCTCCTCTTGGATTTTTTCTTTCCTTAATCCCAACCTCCCTCCCTTTCTCAGCCCAGAATCAGGCCACCAAAGGGATAAAGCCAGCTTTGCCAGTTAACATGACTGTGCATCTTGGACCAGTTATTTAATCTCTCAAATCTTCAATTTTCCCATCAATAATTATATAATACTCTGTCTTATTGATAAAGTACTATGTGCCAACACAATTGTATTTTATATGAACACCCATTTGTTGATTCCTTATAAATATCCTATGTAGTATGTATTATTGACTGTTATTACTCTCCCCCCTTATTTTATAGAGAGGAAATCTGAGGCAAAGAGAATTTAAACAACTTTTCCAACATAGAATGTAAGAGGCAGCACCAAACCCAAATTCATGTGTCCTAAATCCAGGAGCTAAGTTCTTAACTCTTATCTTATATTAAAAGATTTATATTTATAAAGTGATAAGAATCATACCTATTTCACATGTTTATTATGTAAAGTCCCATGTACTCTTTAGCACATACTATTTGTTAATTACATATATATATATTTTCTTTTTTTTGGCTGTGCCACGCGGCTTGCAGGATCCCCGACCAGGGATTGCACCCGGGTCCCTTGCAATGGAAGCGTGGAGTCCTAACCACTGGACCACCAGGGAATTCCCATTAATTACTTTTATAATTACTGTTGTTATTATTTTTTATTTTTACTACTTCTTTCAAGTATATAAAAGACTAACATCCTGACATCATAAACAAAAGATCCTCCAATGCCATATCTGTCCTTCAGAACCAAACTGAGGGGTTTATTACATAAACTGAAAGATTCATTCTGTTACTTATGTAAGGAGTTTCATGTGTTGCCCCGTCAAGTGGCAACATAGCTCCAATTTGTTTGAATGATGTTTTAGTGCCCCCAGGAGTTGCTCAGTTGGCCGACTAATTCACTGTGTGAAAGAGTTTTGCAAACCTGCAGGATGTCACAAAGGTTTGAGTTTATGGGTATGAGGCAGTAAAGGCTCCTGAATAAGACTTGTCATATAAATCCATATTGCTCCATACCTGTAGTCTTTCTACAGTCCTTTTCCTATACTCTGTGCTATAGCTAAGTGTGTCTCTTGTCTTGGCCACTGCACATACTTAATCTTGTCTAGACTCTACTTTTGTTCATGCTGCTCCTCTAATTGCCCCATCCCTTCCTTTGCTTCCTTTTTTCCAACTCTGCTCTTTTTTCCCCAATAATATTCATGCTTGATACAAAATGAAGACGAAGTGAAAGTATTGCTCAGAGGTGCCTGCTATTACAAGTTGAGTTCTCTTTCTCTCATTCTCTCCTCTCTCTCCCCCCAGATATAGATGCAACTATATGTGTGCATGCATATATACTTATATGATATATAATATGCAATACATAATACAGATACACAGGCATGGAATTTTATACATATTGTTATAAAATGTGTTCAGCTGTTTAACTCTATGTCCAGTAGAGCTAGTTAGCTTCAAGAACAGCTGGTTCTAGAGAGTCAAATGCAGTTGTCAGGATTCTTACTTTCTCTACTATTACATCTCTTCTCTATCTCTTGTCTTTTAATTCTGTTTTTATTTGTTTTTCTATTTGTCTCATTCCTTACATTAAAAATAACTTTCTTCCCACAGTTGGGGAGAGATCATCTTTCCCTATAGTTCTTGGAGAACATCCCAGAGTGGAATCCAGCTTTGGGATCTTGTCCGTCACTGTGTCTGTTGTTATAGACAAAAGGGTGGGGGATTCTGATTGGCATTCTTAGGGTAGGTAAAGAGGGTCAGTACCACCTGAATGTCAAAGGAAGTGATGTTTGGGTAAAACAAAAGGAAAAGTCCATTATACCTTGATATCAATAGGCAAAGTTTTATCTAATTTCATTTGAATTAGGCAGAAAACAAAGCCTATTCCAGGTGAGAGTGATGAGGCATTTTCATCTTGTTTTAATGCAAAGAATTCAATGAGATCAAGGATACATGATAATGGGGTTCCCTAAACTTTTTCCAGATTTTCAGGGAGGAGCATCTGAGGCTTTGTAGTCTCAGCAGCTCATGTGGATTAGACTTGCTGGGTCAGGGGATCCCAGACCAGGCATGGGGAATACCACAATTTTATATTTTGATGTTTTATTTATTGTTATGCCATAGGCCCACTTTTTAGTGGTGCAGGTGGCCATGTCCTACTGCACTGTTAAATAGCTGAACAGTATTCAGTTTTATCATTCTATCATTTATTTACCTTCTACTGAAGAATATTTTGGCTTAATTTGCTAAACTATTCTTTGCTATGATTCATCATGATTCAATGAATATCCTTATTCATACATCCCTATTAACGTCTCTAATTGTTTTATTCATACGAATTCCTAGAATTAAAATTACTCAAAAATTTTATCCAATTTCAAAGACAAGCTTGATTTCCTCCTTCTTCATAAACTTTATCTAAACTCTTCAGGCCACACTAATAACTCTATTCCACCTAAAGCTGTAATGTTTTCCTAATATTCTCTTTCATGTTCACTCATTTAACAAGTTTATTGTGAGTTCCTGTTATGAGGCAGGTTCCGTGCAAGGGGCTGATGTAATTACAAAGAAAAATAATCCATGATCCCTATCCTTTGAGAGAGTAATTGAGTCGAGTAGACAGAGAGGACAAGTAATTACAATTTGGTGTGATTTGGGCTGTACGGGGGTGAGTGCAAGAGCTACGAGAACAAAGATAAAGTGACTGTCTGGAGAAGAAAGGAAAAGTCTTCTCTTTAACAAATGGTACTGGAACAGCTAGACATGCAAAACAACAAATGCAAAACAAAACAACTAATGGAGACAGACTTTACACTCTTCACGAAAATAATTCCAAATGGATCATAGACCTAAATGTAAAATATGAAACTATAAAACCCTTAGAAGATAACATGGAAGAAAACCTATATGACCTCGGATACAGTGATACCATTTTAGATACAAAACCAAAGACATGATCCCTGAAAGAAATAATGCATAGCTAGACTTCATTAAAATTCTGCTCTGGAAATAGACAATATCAAGAGAATTAGAAGGCAAGGTATAGACTGGGAGGAAATATTTTCAAAAGACATATCTGATAAAGACCTGTTATCCAAAATAAAGAACTCGTGAAACTCAATATAAAAAATCCAATTAAAAATGGTATGTGATCACTTAACAAATACCTTTTCAGAGAAGATCTACAGATGGCAAATAAGTATATGAGAAAATGCTCCACATCATATGCCATCAGGGAAATGCAAATTAAAACAACAATGACGTACCATGACACATCTGTTAGCATGGCCAAAATCTGGAACACTGGCAACAGTAATGATGGTGAGGATTGTGGAGCAACAGGAATTCTCACTCATTGCTGGTGAAAATGCAAAATGGTACAGCTACTTTGGAAGACAGTTTGGGAGTTTCTTACAAGACTAAACATAATCTTACCATATGATCCAGAAATTGTGCTCCTTGGTATTTACCCAAAGAAACTGAAAACCTATGTCCACACAAAAACCTGCATGTGGATGTTCATAGTAGCTTTATCAATAATGCCCCAAATTGGAAGCAACCAAGATGTCCTTCAGCAGGTGAATAGATAAAAAAAACTGTGGTACATCCAGACAATGGAATATTGTTCATCATTAAATGTAAATGAGTTATAAAGCTATGAAAAAGATATAGAGGGATCTTAAATGGATATTGCTCAGTAAAAGAAACCAATCTGGAAAGCCTATATACTGTATGATCCCAACTATATGACATTCTGGAGAAGACAAAGCTTTGGAAACCACAAAAACACTAATAATAAGATCTGTGGTTGCTGGCAAGGGGGCAAGAGTAAGGGAGAGATGAATAGGCAGAGCACAGAGGATTTTTAGACAGTGAAAATGCTCTGTATATTGCTATAATGCTGTATAAATGTCATTGTACATTTATTCAGCCCATAGAATGTACAATATCAAGAGTGAACCCTAAGGTAAACCGTGGACTTTGGGTGATTATGATGTGCCCATGTAGGTTGACCCTTAGTAAAAAATGTACCATTCTGGTGAGTGATGCTGATAATGGGGGAGACTATGCATGTGTGGGGGCTGGGGGATATGGGAAATCTCTGTTCCTCCCTCTTAATTTTGTTGTAAATCTAAAATTGCTCTAAAAATAGACTTTAAAAAGTGGTATGTGACTTGATTCCTGAAAAATGAATAGAAGAAAGGGGAGAAAACTCTGCATGCAAAGGCACAGGTCATGGAAATGGGAGAGTGTATTCAAGACCTATTAGGGTGTTGGTTGTGTTAGGAGAAATTGGTACCTGAAAGGACTGTCAAAGAACATAAAGGATGAATCTTATGCACTCTAACATTTGAGTCAGAGTTGCTCTTATGTCCCTATTCTTATCCTCCCCAACTAACTACAAACTCTTTGATGACTGGAACTATATTCATTTTATATCCACTATACTTTGGATAGTGCTATACCCATATACTTTGTATATATGCATGTGTAGGCACCGACACACACACACACACACACACACACACACGCACACGAATGACTCAATTAGTCATTCAACTTGTGGTTGTCTTCTCAAAGTCACAGTTTTTTCTTTTCAATGATATATGTGAATTTGGAAATGTTATAATAATGTGCATTTTTTCTTATTGCATAAAAAATAAAGGGACTAAAAAATCACCTACAGTCCTAGTATACTTGGTGACTCTCTCACACACACAAACAAGTATAATTTTGCTTTCAAACCTGCTTTCTTTTTTCCCTTCTTAACATGTCATTTTAATCAACCTCACTGTGAATTTTTAATAGCTGTCATCTCTGTAATCATACATCTATACACGTTTTGATGTTGGAAACTGATGTATCCACCTTAAGTGCAAGCACTCCTGGCTAAACCACCATCATCTCTCAGCTGGGATGCTATAACGCCAGCTTACTTCCATCACTGTTCCCCCCCCGTCATGTACAGAGTGATCTTTTGAAAACAGAAATCTGTTGAAAACCCTTTAAACTTAGAATAAAATCCAGACTCCCCAGCACAGGCCCCCTGTAATGGTGTGCTTGCTCACCTCTCTGTCTCCTCTCATTTCGGCCATCCTGGTGTTCAGTCTCTGTGTTCCTGCCACACAGGCTACGTGTCAGTTTCTTTCCCACCTCAGGGCCCTCACCTCATGAGGCACCTCTCTGCCTGGAATGCCTCTTTCTCCCACTCCCCCCCCCCCGGCTGACTTCTCACCTTTCAGTTCTTGCCTTTAAAACCTTCTGAGGGCTTCCCTGGTGGCGCAGTGGTTGAGAGTCCGCCTGCTGATGCAGGGGACACGGGTTCGTGCCCTGGTCCGAGAAGATCCCACATGCCGCGGAGCGGCTAGGCCCGTGAGCCATGGCCGCTGAGCCTGAGCTTCCGGAGCCTGTGCTCCGCAATGGGAGAGGCCGCAACAGTGAGAGGCCCGCGTACCGCAAAAAAAAACCCCAAAAAAACAAAAAAAAACAACCTTCTGAGAGGTTGCCTCCCTGATCACCCCAAGTAACCCCTCTTCCACTACCTAATGACCCACTCAATGACAACTTGTAAATAGTTATTTACTTGTTGGTTTACTATTTATTTTCTGACTCTACCACTAGATGACTACAAGCTTTGCAAGGGTAAGAATTCTGCCTGTTTTATTCATCAAGGAATATCCAGACTTAGTACAGGGTCTGGCATATGATAGGCTCTCAAAATGCAGAGTACAGTGGAGATATTAAGGGAAGATTTAAGGCAGTGGTTCTCAAATGCGGTACTAGTACCAGCAGCATCAACATCACCTGAGAACTTGCTAGAAACACAAATTCTCCGGTCTCAACTGGAATTATTGTTATCAGAAACTCTGGGGTTAGAGCTCTGTCATCTGTTTTTTAATAAGCCCTACAGGTGATTTTGATGTTCCCAGTCTGACAACCACTGTTGTAAGGTATCTGTTTAGAAAAAGAAACATACATATTTTGTTTAAAACTTCCCACAGCTAAAATTTCTTGGGATGTGAAATTTGAACCTTAAATATCACCAAATGTCATCTCTCATTTATTGAGAAAAAAATGCCCACAGATAATTTTAAAAACTATTGTAACCTGACAATTAGTGAAGTTTTGCTTATAGATTTGCTTTTAAGATAATAAAATACACATATTCTTATGAATATCAAGTAAAATTACGCAGCATATACTCTTCCCTGAAAAGAGTCCTCAAATGTAAAGCTACTTTCCTATTGATGGCTGAGTATTAATTCCGTTAAAATCAGGTATAATTATGGAAAAGTACATTTCCTACTTCTCTCAAGATGGTTCAAACAATGAATTGTTCTGAATGATGTATCAAACACTTGGTCTTCGAGGTGAATTTTTCCACTAGTGACTTCAGTTATTTTATTTAAGGGGAATCAGTTTTTCACATTTGGAGTGTCCTATGGAATGCAGCCGGTTCATTGAGCAACACAGTATCAATGGAATTGCAAAGAAGATCGAAAATTAATCATTGAAGTTGAGACTTCAGATTGGATCCAAAACACCTGACCTGCATAACTGGATAATTGTGACTCTCAATACCATAGAATAAGGCATATACCCATAGAAAGAATACAAATTATGAAGCAGGTATAAATATTCTTTTCAGAAGTTAAAAAGGAACCAAAGGGAAGAGAGAAACAAAATACTGATTGTAATTCTATAATGTAACAGGCATTGAACTAAGTGCTGTTTTTTTAGACTATCTTGTATTATTCTCTCTCTACCCATTTTTATTTGCTTAAAATCAAAGTTTTTCTGTTTTTTCTAATGAAAACCAAAAGCCAAGCCTTTCTAAGTAGAATAGTCTATGATGGAGCAGACTGTGGTTTTCTATTGGGTTCTCAATGAAATAAATACTTTTTTAATATGTGAGCTTTAAATATAATCTTAGTGAAAGTAATTTACCGAGGATACATTTGAGTATACTTTCCTGCTCACTGATTTTTATATTTTAAATACTATATGATGAATCTTTTAAGTACTTATTTTTCTCAAAGAAAAGAACACTTATTTCCATATCAGTGATTATCTATTTTAGGTGATCTAACCTTGAATGTAGATTTAGAAGTTGAACCTCTGTTCTCCAAAGGGAAGCAGTTGACATTTTTAAAACAAATGAAAATAAAGCCTTATCACCTTTAAAAGCATAAGAAAATAAAGACGGCAGGTTGAAAAACATTTTGTTCCCTAGTTTAAATCACAATAAATTTCATAGTTGTGTCACTTATTTATTTTAACATTTAATGTTATAAGATATGTTTCTTTAAATTCAGATATTTTCTCAGATATTCTACTTTGACTGAAATTATTTACTAAAGCATCTTGTATAATAATTTCTTAAGAACATCTTAAAAAGACATACTTTTAGAAGTGATCATATTTCATGTATTTCTGAATCAAGAACAAATTTTAGAGTAGAACTGGTAAATACCTATTTCATTGAAACCAAAAATCAAATGACTTAAAAATAGTCAAAACTTCAGAGAGGCAGCATCTGTTATGTGAGATAAACACTGATGCTTAAAATATAACAATTTAGATCATATATTTCTTATTTTTAAAAATACATTTCTAGTATTTTGAAAAAACAGATACACTCATCTCCAATTCTGAAATCAATATCTATTATTCTTAGTTGGCTTCTTACATATTTTTAAGAAAACAGAAAAGTAAAAGAGAATTCCTAGATTGATATATTTATTTAAACATACCACAGTCAGAGCTCTGGGTTCAGCTGCATTTGGAATCCTTCATTGCTGACAACAGAGTTTCAAATGACAATCTTCTTTGACACACTCTTCAGCATGACAACAGAAAGTTCTCTCTTCCACCACCTGCTTTTCCCATTAGCTAGTGTTACATACTGAATGCTGCACAAAGCATTTGACTGGAGGGTTTTTAGACAACTCTTTAAATGCCTGAGTCTGAATAATGATTAAAAGAAAAAAAAGATAACTCATCTCTTTATAAGAACTTCTGTATTGTTTTTTATTACTTTATTTTAAGTGGGGTGTTTATGGGGTCGGGTAAGGGGCTGCCTTCATGTGCCCTTGTTTAATAGTGTCTATGTATGATTCACCTAAGTGGCATTTAGTCATATAATGTCAGTGACATTTTGATGATTTTACTGTCAATTTTTAATAATCTATTGCATATTCTTAGGTTATTTGAATTAGTTGGGCAGTTTAACATAAAAGGTGGGAGGTATGTTTCAGTCTGAATAATAGTGGTCTGACAAACAAAAAGTTTTTTATTGGTGAACCAGGTAATGTTTTTTTATAGAATGGGTTTACTAGGATTGCCTATATATTTTTTCAGCTTTTCATGTAAATTGCCTCATTTTCTTTTTCACTAGAGAAAGTTTCAATAGTAACATCTGTAATTTCTGAAAACTCCTACAACTGTTAAACTTGATATTGCATCATATTGGTTCTGGGCTGCATATAATGAAAGCAATAGAAGTAACTGCTATCTAAAAAGAAACAAACTAATAAAATTGAAAAATTTTGCCCCTTTGTGGTTAACATTCACATGATGCAATGCAACAGAGGGTTACATTTATTTTTGTCAGGAAAACCTCCACAGGATAGTTTGTAATTGGGACTGACAAGACATTGAACTAAGAATCAGCCACTTGGGCTTCCCTGGTGGCGCAGTGGTTGAGAGTCTGCCTGCCGATGCAGGGGACGCGGGTTCGTGCCCCGGTCCGGGGAGATCCCACATGCCGCGGAGCGGCTGGGCCCGTGAGCCATGGCCGCTGAGCCTGCGCGTCCGGAGCCTGTGCTCCGCAACGGGAGAGGCCACAGCAGTGAGAGGCCCACGTACCGCAAAAGGAAAAAAAAAAAAAAAAAGAATCAGCCACTTAATAGATATGGCCTTGAATTAATCAGCATGCTAAAAACTGACTTTCCAGTTAGGCCAACATAACAGAACATTTTAACTTCACACAAGAGTTTGGAACCTTTAAACAACAAATGGTAGATTACTGTCATCCCTGTGTCTAAACTACCTGTGGCATCAAGGGATTAATAAAATCATACAGGTCTCCATGACTGGGACCCTTATCTGGAATCTTGATTTTCATCTTGCAGAGAAGTCAACAGCCACAAAACAACTTTTTAAAAATCCACAAGCTTCAGAAGTTATTTAATAAACCCAACAGTGCTTTATTTTTGTTGATATTTCCCTTTGAAAATAGTGATAGTTGCTCAGAATAGTCACATTTTGATGGACTCATTTGGTGGCATTAAGAAGTCTGTAGGCCAATGTGAATGGAGGCAAAGGACATGAGGAAGTGAAGGGCTATAAGCAGCAGGGAAGGGATGAGTATCTCACAATTGATTAGGATTTGAGCACAGGAACCTCAATTTTATACTTTCTTCTTAAACATAAAACATTGAGGAAAGCACGATACTCATGGTCCCTAGTGAACATGAGAATTCCTGAGGGATGCAAACATGTTTTCTTACTACCTGATGTGCTTGTCTCATGGCCTCTACAGGCCCTTTTGTGCACCTCCAATGTACTCGGCACAGCGCAGTGCTTAACAGTGTGGTGGTCTCTATATACTTCCTGCCTTACCTAGCTGTATGAGAACAGGGATACTTAGCCATTCCAAGGCTCCATTTCCTCACCTATGAAAAGGGGATAAAAATATACCCTACTTTTTAGAGATGTGATTATAAATGAATACAGGTCATCAATAAAATCCCTGAAGGGTCCTTAATAAATGTTAGCAGTTGTAATTATTTAATATTATCATTATTATTAATGTTCTGACTCCCAATCCAGTGTTCCTTCTGCTACATACACAAACTGGAGAGAGCGTTGAGGTAGGAGATTAATGAAGTAGATTTGACTTCTACTATGTTCAAATGACATTAGTTTTGATCTGATTCTATTGGCTGCCTTCATTTCTCAGCAGGTAGAGAACTGATTTGATGTGAGCCTATCACTGACTGAATGTATAAATATGAAGTAGAACAATTATCTGCACCATTTAACTGGTGTGCCCACGCATTAACTTACTGAATTTACTTTCACATCCCATAAACATAAGTAAAATTTCTGCAGACAAGTTATTGCAGCTCTCATTTTAGAGCTAGAGTCCTCCAGGGAAGCTTAGGTCTCCCAAGATGCGCTAAATACTCACGGGGAAAACCAGCAAGCTGGAGATTCAGGAAGCCTCTTCTGTGTCTAATTACCAAGACATTAGTTCCAGGAGACCGAAAACATCTTATGGCATCTTGTTTGTTTTCTGGTATTGGTTATGAAATAAGCCTTCCTATATAGGTACATTTTTTCCTATATAGTCTTTGAGGGAACAAAGACATGGATCCCGACAAATCCATCCCTCACCTGAATCTACTCTCATAATTAACGTCTCCATGTCTTGATTTCCTAGCCTCCTGCTCTAGACATAGTTGTAGGGGCTTTTGTGGAGGAGGGGAGTAGAGTTCTTTTTTTTCCTGATTTACAAGGGTAGTTCCTACACTGTGTAGCAGATGCAGTTGAAAATATTTAGTCTACTGATTATTGTGGAATATCAAGGAGTATACACATTCTCCCTCGTGGCTACTTTTGCTAGAAATATTATTTGTAACCAACTCCCTGTAAATTTTTACTTTTTTGATACACGAGTAAATTACAACAGCTCAGTCCACTCCTGGATGCTGTGGGTTAGCCACACAATAATAAAATACAGAACTGCCTACTTCAGAGCAACATTTCAGGGGTTTTGAAAGATATGATTTAATATATGTGAGTGTATTTCTTACAGTTAACTATTGAGTAGGAGTCAGAAAAGCATAGGAGTCAAAGAGACATGCTACAATCCAGCTCTGCTCCTGCCTAGCTCAGAGACTGGGCAAGAAACTTACCTCTTTAAACCTTATTTTCTTCATTAGTAAAATGAGACTACCACTACTTACTTTCATTGAGTTATTATGAGAATTAAATTAGATAATGCATATGTATATATAAAGCTTCCGGTGTGTAAGTGATGAATACTTACTAGGGGAAAACCTAAAATGCTATTTAATGAAGGTTAACAGACTGAAAAGGTGAAATCCTGAATTGTTCTTGTTTCACTAGTATAGCAAAGTGGAAAAGCAGTTTTGGAAAATAGAACCATCTTATTTCAAATCCTGGATCAGCCATTTACCTGCTGTGTGAGATTTTAAAATGGGAATGATAATGTAATATTTACTTATGGCTTAAATTTAAGAATACATGAAGTAAACTTGAAGTCATGTGAATTTGATCAATTGGTGTAATTTTTTGTATACAATTCTAATAATTTTATCCATGAAAAAGAGCTAGATTATTTTTATACAGTTGGTATCAAACAGCACATATTGTTTTTTTTTAAAACCACCTTCCTATTATATAATCATACACTGCAATCATTTCCCATCATCCTTAAATAATTTGGGGACTTATTTTTCAACATAGTATCACCTTGTTTAAAGGCATTCATGCTTTTAATTTCATCTTGATCCTTTAAGTGCTTTATCTTCCCTCCCCCACAAGTCTGTCACTCACAGTGTGAGAAATATCTTTACACAAAATTATTTGGGCTAACATCTAGTTACATTTCCTGAATAGATTTCTAGAAGTGGGTCAAAAGGAAAGATTATTTTAAGGTTTTTAATCCTTATTGTTAAATTACTTTCCAGAAAATTTGGATCAATATACATACCTACCAGCAAGAAATAAAAGCAACAGTTTATAGTGTCAATTCTGAGTTTTATATTTAAAAAAAATTATAATTTGGTTTAAAAAAAGTTGCTTACATTTGTATTTCTGCAATTACTAGTACTGCTAATCATTTTACATGTTAAAATTATATTGTTTTTTAATGATATTTTTTACTCTTGCATTCATTAATTATATTATTATGATGTCTTTGTAGAATAAGAACATTAACCACCCTTTGGTATATTCTTTTTTTAAAGTAATTAATTAATTAATTTATTTATTTATTTTTGGCTGTGTTGGGTCTTTGGTGCTGCACACAGGCTTTCTCAAGTTGTGGAGAGTGGGGGCTACTCTTCATTGTGGTGCGCAGGCTTCTCATTGCGGTGGCTTCTCTTGTTGCAGAGCATGGGCTTTAGGCGTGAGCGCTTCAGTAGTTGTGGCTCATGGGCTCTAGAGTGCTGGCTCAGTAGTTGTGGCGCACAGGCTTAGTTGTCCCGCGGCATGCGGTATCTTCCCAGACCAGGGTTTGAACCCGTGTCCTCTGCCTTGGCAGGCGGATTCTTAACCACTGTGCCACCAGGGAAGCCCTCCTTTGGTATATTCTAGTATGTCAGCTCATCATCACATCTTAAGTTTATCTCTTACTTCTTAATTTTATTGTAATTTTGATACTGGTTAGTATCTAAATAGCTCTATCAAGATTTCCATGATTAATTTTATTGTTGGTGTAGACAAGTCATTTAGAAATGACATTCTTCTAGCTTGTGATTAGAAAAAAATGCTAATTTTATTTTTACATATTAATTTTGAATTGATTAACTATCTTCAGTTCATTTTGGTGTAAGATGTGAGGTAGGCATCTGAAAACATTTTAACTCCTACCAAATTATTGATCAGTTATTGTAAGAACATTTGCACATTATTATTATTATTTATTTATTTTTTTGCAGTACGCGGGCCTCTCACTGTTGTGGCCTCTCCCTTTGCGGAGCACAGGCTCCGGACGCACAGGCTCAGCAGCCATGGCTCACGGGCCCAGCCGCTCCGCGGCATGTGGTATATTCCCGGACCGGGGCACGAACCCGTGTCCCCTGCATCGGCAGGTGGACTCCCAACCACTGCGCCACCAGGGAGGCCCTGCACATTATTTTTAAGATCAGTATTTCTTTACAATTTGAAATGCTACTTTTATCATAATACACACATACACACACATTTGGGTTTAAGCAATCCATAGATAATGTGGAGTGATTCTGGAAAATCTTATGCTAAATCTTTGGGAAAACACACACTAGCAATTAGCTAGTGTAGAACATTTTCTAGGGAGGGCTTCTGATGGTCACGGTAGGCAATTAAATGGTACCAGGGAGGGAGTTGCCTCCTATGGCTACAGGGAAGATATGCCTTCCTCAGTATCAAAGATTTTGTAGACAAGACCAGGTATCCTTTTGGCTGCTTAAAAAGGAGTCTTCTTACTACTAGGCAAGAAGATAAATTTAAAACACTAGCTAAAAAGATTAAGCAACCAAGATGATTTGCTGGATGTCCCATGTTTATATAAAAATTAAATATTTAGGGTACCATTTCCCACAGTGAAATTATCAAATATAAATATGAAAGTATTATTTCAGGTCCTAAGTTAGGGAGATATTAACGTTTTCTTTAGAAACTATCTCAGTAAATGCAAATAAATAGTATTTAATTTCATGTATAATTTTGTCAATTGAAGCAGCCATATAGGGCCAAGTTTAGTCATTTACCTTGTAGTTTAAGTTAACCTTATCTTACATTTGCTGGGGAAAAGTATGCAAGTTCAGAATATCAGTACATGTATGTGATTTGGAGGCAAAGAACCACTGAGCCAAATTAAACAGTTGCCAATGCCCATGTGAAAGGAGCATTGTAGAAGACTACAGAGGCCATCTCCCTGCACCTTTGCCATCACATGATCTGTGTATCCATTCTTAAGAGAAAATTATTCCTGTTACCAGTTTAGTTAAAGACGAACACCATCTACCAATTCCAGTTGACACAGTCAAATTGAATAGCCTTGTGATTTAAATTTAATGAGCTGCTAAAATATCCATATCAAGATTTTCCTGGTCTATGACCTCTTTCCTGACTTGATACCCAATGTCGAGAAGTCACTGTAATTTGGAGTATAGATTTATATTCCCAGACATTATTAGCAACATCTGTAGTTATTTTGGGCATCTTGAGGGACAGTAGCAGGAGCAAACTCTTCATTAATGTCTAGTACACAAGCCATGGATTTTGCTTCACAGCTTTGCTCCTTTTAACCTAGATTAATTATAGACATTCCCTGTCCACATCTAGAAGCCTCAACTGGTATGTAGGACATGACTCCTTGATGGAGAGAGGGATTTTGTTTCTCAGTACCATCCAGTTGGTTATAGGACCTTATCTTCAAGTGTTATTCACAGTGCTATCTATACTAATGAGACAGAGAAAGGCAATATATATCCAAACTATCTTAAAAACAATCCCTCTGACTTGCTTGCAGTCAGCTCAGGAGCTCCAGTCTATGAATTCATAGAATTGTTCCTTTTCTCACATTACATTATACATTTGCTTCCTCAGTTTTCTTGTCCACACATGTGTTACAGAATCTTTTTGTCAAAATGCTAGAAAGGAAATAAACTTGCCTTTAAAAAAGTTAGTTCTTCACCAATTTTAATGGGTGTTTGGGACACTGCTAATGATACACATATGGTTCAACTGAAGGTAATCTTGGAATTCTGCACTTATTTAAAGGTATAAAAAACTACTTTTGTAAATAGAGTTTAAAAAAAGATAATTTCAGAAAATTTTAGATGCCTAGATTTTATGCAATTTAGGTTATGACATTTAAAATATACTCAGGATCTATAGAGTTAAATGGATAATATGAGTATCTGTGGAAAACTCAGGGACAATTTTGCAAATCTTCCCATTCTTGTGATGAAGAATTCACTATATATTAACAATCATTGGTATCAGCAAATATGATATTCTCTAACATTTATGGCTGTCTCCATTATCTATTGCTGAGAAATAAACCATCCCCAAATAATTTGTATTTAGCTCATGATTCTGTGAATAGGTTGGGTCCAGTTGTGCAGTTCTTCTGGTCTCAGCTAGACCTTCTTATGGGTCTGAGTTTCCTGGTCTTTGCCACTGGATTTTCTCACATCTCTGTCTCAGTTGGGGCAACTGGACTCACTAGGCTCTGGTCCACATGGCCTTATCTTCCTGCAGGATAGCTCTGACTTATTCAAATGGTAGAGGAAGAGGCCCAAGAGGAATAATGGGAATGCAAGGTCTTTCGAGTTCAAGGTTCAGCACTGGCACATTGTCACTTCTGCAGCCATCTATCGGTCAAAGCAAGGCCCAAGGCCAGTCTAACAGAGTCACACTCTTGGATGGGAGGACCTGCGAAGTCTCATTGAAAACAAAGTAGATATAGGGAAGAGAGAAGGGCTGTGGCCAATTTTTCTATCTACAGCAATGCCCATGAGATACTTAAATATGGCTTTTACCATAAAGCTTGAGGCTAAATAAATCTAGACTTACCCCATATTTAGTATCATCTCTAATTTCTAGAGCCTCTTAGCTTTTTCCATGTACACGTATGCGCACCTCCTGAATTGTATTACATGGAAATCAAGACCTGTCCATGTTTGCCATCTTTCTCTGTTCTCTGTCCTATAGTGTCAAACTTTACTCACAGTGGGTTCCAAATAAATGAAAAATGTCCTATTAATTTATCAATATCACTTCATCATATTAGATATCAGCATCACAGATGAGTTTAATCTCTAAAATATTAAACAATTTTAGTATAAATGATATGTGCTAAAAGTTAATGATTTGAAGCAAAATATTCTAAAGACAATTCATTGATCTGAGTTCAATTTTAGAGCAAACTGTAGTGTCTTGTAAATATTTGGCTTATAAAATTATCATAAGCAGTGGATATATGATCAAAATAAAATTCACCACACTGATTCGAGATCATCAAGGAAATTTTGCACAATGACTGATAAATGAAATTCTCAAGCAGATGTAAAGTCTATCTACACAATGCCCAGTACTCTAGTCAGATGCATTTCTATATTTGTTTGTTTATACTGTTGATAAATTCAACAGAGTTTCTTCATAATTTCAATGTACGATATTACTTTGATAGATATGGAGTTATCTCCTAAAACCTAGTTTATAGCTGATGACAAATCTTATTAGAAAGCTGTATTTGTTTTCTGTAATGCAATACTTGCATTACTTACAATGTAGTTTACATTAGGAGTTATTTTCCTCTGTGAGTCTTTGATCCCTTCCTGTTGACTCTTTATAAAATTGCTTTGTCATCTCTAAAAGGTCATCTCTAACATGTAACCAAATAACTATTGTGAAGAAATAAAATATCAGTTACACTGTATAATATGCATGGGACAGGTTGCAACCAGTACAATTATCCCAAGCAAATAATGTGAGGCACAGATCATCAGCTATACAATTAGATACATACAGATTAATACATGCTAATTTAAACCATATGAAAGTTGCCTTTTTTTAGGTCACAAGTGAATGAATACTGTCAATTTCATAAGACAAACCTTAAAATACACACACATATAAATGTGTATACACATATATGCATATCATTTAATGATGGGATGGAGTAAGAGAAAGGTCAGCAAAGTTATAAATTGAAGGTTATCCAGATACTAGGTCAAACAATAGATATATAGGTCATTGCTTTTTTGAGGTTCTCTCTGATAAATGTACACAAAGACTATATCTAAGAAGATTATTTTGCCCTTCATTTATAGATAAGCTTTGCAAGCAAGTAGCCTAGTTAAATGGATTTTAAATACCTTTTTTTTTTTTTGGAATAGAAATATTTGTGCAAATTGGATTTGTGCCGCACCCTAACTTATGAAATGGATAAAAGTGGACATATTTACATAGACACTAAAAGAGTGAATCCAAAAACATCTAGGTGATGCATTACATTTTCGAATTTGAATAGAAGTGCAGTAAGACTAACAGGACATTAGGCCAGGATTTCTTGGATTGAACAGCTGTGGCATGTTACCATCATCGCACATTATTCTCTTATTTTTCTGTCAAAAACAAAACACGCATGCAGGTTTAACTATTTCTTCTTAACTTTACTATTCTAAAGTTCAAGTCTAGTCAAAGCAAGATTTGGGAGATGGCTACTGTTGAGCAGAAATGAAGTGGCGGGTATCATTGGTGGTATGTGCTAAATTTTAGAGAAGCTGATAACACAAATTTTACTTAATCTTAGTTCATTTTCTATTATGTGAAACATATCGTGTTTGTCTTCCCATTCACTGGTGCAATAAGTACCTTAAGGAACAACACCTGCTTTTTCTCAACTCTTCTTATAATTTGTCTCAGGCTCAGGTCTCTTGAAACAATGCTTTACAGATAGGAGAGACTCTCCTATGCCAATCAGAGAGACATAGGGAGGCAGATGAAGTAAACAGAGAGAGAGAAACTCCTGATCTGTGAAGATAACCTAAGTATTATCAGCATAAAATTGTAAACCCCCTTTAACAAAACCAAACCAAAGAGGAATGAATAAATCTCACACAAACATTTATTTCTGTATCTACTTACTACAGTTCAGAATCATTATAAGAGTAATGTTTAAATTGTGCCATATTTCTTCACTGACACATTGATGGTGACTAATGAAGGGATTTGAAAAATTAATCCAGGTCAAACTAAATCAAACATCACAGAAAAAGATATTTTCAGGGAAGTGATTATTGGCTATTGTCCATGCAGTGATAACCAAAAGCTAAGTCATTCCTTGGGTTAAATTGCATTTAATATCCAAATTTCTTTTACAAAGTCATTCCCACTTTAATCAATAAGAAGCAATTTTTAAAAAGTGAGCTTGGACTGAGTCAGAATTTCTATTGAAAAGTATCAAAAGGGGATGGTATTCGGTGCTGGATGACCATATTCAGATGCTTTGAAGAATCTGCAAAAGAATTTTAGGAATGGTGGGATTGCTGGAGCCAGGGATTTTTAAAACGAAACCCCAACCCAATGACTCATTTGCTGATGAACTATAGTTTCAATGAGGTGTTCTCAACCTCTAAGTTGTTATAAAAACCTTCCATATAGTTCAATATCTGTAAACCAATCAATGTGATACACCACATTAACAAACTGAAAAATAAAAATCATATGATCAGCTCCATAGATTCAGCAAAAGCTTTCAACAAAATTCAACATCCATTTACGATAAAAACTCCTACCAGGGACTTCCTGGTGGTACAGTGGTTAAGAAGCCGCCTGTCAATGCAGGGAACATGGGTTCGAGCCCTGGTCTAGGAAGATTCCACATGCCGCAGAGCAACTAAGCCCATGCACCACAAGTACTGAGCCTGTGTTCTAGAGTCCAGGAGCCACAACTACTGAGCCCGCATGTCACAACTACTGAAGCCCACACGCCTAGAGCCTGTGCTCCGCAACAAGAGAAGCCACCGCAATGAGAAGCCTGCACACCACAACGAAGAGTAGCCCCCACTTGCTGCAACTAGAGAATGCCCGCACACAGCAATGAAGACCCAATGCAGCCAAAAATAAATAAATAAATAAATCTACTAAAAGAATAAGAATAAAAAATAAAACCTCCCACCAAAATGGGTATAGAGGGAACATATTTCAATATATATGACAAACCTACAGCTAACATCATACTCAAAAATGAAAAGCCAAAAGCATTGATTCTAAGATCAGGGACGAGACAAGGCTGCTCATTCTCACCACTTTTATTCAACGTAGTATTGGAAGTCCTAGCCGCAGCAATCAGAAAATAAAAATAGATAAACGGAATCCAAATTGGAAAGGAAGAAGTAAAACTACCAATATTTGCAGGTGATATGATACTGTACATAGAAAATCCTAAAGATACCACCCAAAAAAACTACTAGAACTCATCAATGAATTCTGAAAAGTTGCAGGATACAAAATTAACATATGGAAATATGTTGCATTTCTATACACTAACAACAAACTACCAGAAAGAGAAATTTAAAAAAAATCACATTTACAACTGCATCAAAAAGAATAAAACACCTAGAAATAAATCTACCTAACAGTGTAAAAGGCTTATACTTGTAAAACTGACACTGATGAAAGTAATTGAAGGCCACACAAACAGATGGAAAGTTATACAATGCTCATGGATTGAAATAATTAATATTGTTAAAATGACCATAGGGCTTCCCTGGTGGCGCAGTGGTTGAGTCCACCTGCTGATGCAGGGGACATGGGTTTGTACCCTGGTCCGGGAGGATCCCACGTGCCGCGGAGCGGCTGGGCCCGTGAGCCATGGCCACTGAGCCTGCGCGTCCGGAGCCTGTGTTCCACAATGGGAGAGGCCACAACAGTGAGAGGCCCGCGTACCACAAAAAAAAAAAAAAAAAAAAAATGACCATACTAATCAAGGCATTCTACGGATTCAATGCAATCCCTATCAAAATACCAATGGCATTTTTCACAGAGCTAGAATAAATAATTCTAAAATCTGTATGGAAACATAAAAGACCCCAAATAGCCAAAAACAATCTTGAGAAAGAAAAGCTGGAGTTATCACGCTATGTGATTTCAAACTATACTACAAAGCTAAAATAATCAAAACAGTATGGTACTGGCACAAAA
This sequence comes from Lagenorhynchus albirostris, assembly GCF_949774975.1. Lineage (NCBI taxonomy): Eukaryota > Metazoa > Chordata > Mammalia > Artiodactyla > Delphinidae > Lagenorhynchus > Lagenorhynchus albirostris. Next base: position 31,218,091 of record NC_083103.1, read on the forward strand.
ACAGACACACAGATCAATGGAACAGAATAGACAGCCCAGTAATTAACCCACACTTGTATGGGCAATGATTCTGTGACAAAGGATAAAAGAATATACAATGGGAAAAGACAGTCTCTCCAATAAATGATGTTGGGAAAACTGGACAACTACATGCAAAAAAATTAAACTGGACTGCTTTCTCACACCATGCACAAAAATAAATTAAAATGAATTAAAGACTTAAATGTAAGACCTGAAGCCATGAAACTTCTAGGACAAAATATAGGCAGTATGCTCTTTGACATCAGTCTCAACAATATTTTCTGAATATGTCTCCTTAGGCAAGGGAAACAAAGTAAAAAATAAACAAATGGGACTACATTATATTAAAAAGCTTTTTCACAGTAAAATAAACTATCAACAAAATAAAAAGGCCACCTACTGAATGAGAGAAGACATTTGCAAACAATATTTCCAATAAGTGGTTAATATCCAAAATACACAAAGAACTCATATCAAAAAAACAAAAAAAAATCCTATTAAAAAATGGGCAGAGGATTTGAATAGACATTTTTCCAAAGAAGACTTACAGATGGCCAACAGGTACATGAAAAGATACTCAGCATCAGTAATTATCAGGGAAATGCAGATCAAAATGACAATGAGATATCACCTCACACGTGTCAGAATGGCTGGTAGCAAAAAGACAACAAATAACAAGTGTTGGCAAGAATGTGGGGAAAAGGGGACACTTGTGCACTTTTATTGGAAATGTAAACAGGTGCAGCTACTATGGAAAAACAGTATGGAGACTCCTCAAAAAATTTAAAATCGAACTGCTATATGATACAGCAATACCACTCCTGGGTATTTGCCTGAAGAAAACAAAAACACTAATTAGAAAAGATATATGCACCCGTATGTTCATTGCACCCTTATTTACAGTTGCCAAGATGTGGAAGCAACCTACGTGCCCATCAATAGATGAATGGATAATGAAGATGTGGTATATATATTATATGGAATACTACTTAACCATAAGAAGAATGAAATCTTGCCATTTGTGACAACATGGATGGACCTAGAGGGTATTATGCTTAGTGAAATAAGTCAGACAGAGAAAGAAAAATACTGTATGATTTCACTTATATGTGGAATCTAAAAAACAAAACAAATGAACAAATATAAAACAGAAACAGAGCTATAGATAGAACAAACAGGTGGTTGCCAGACAGGAAGGGGATGAGGGGAGGAAAGAAATAAGTGAGGGAGATTAAGAGGTACAAACTTCCAGTTGCAAAATAAATGAGTCATGGGTATGAAATATACAGTGTGGGGAATATAGTCAATAAGTATGTAATATCTTTATAAGGTGACATATCATAACTAGACTTATCATGGTGATCATTTTGAAACGTATAAAAATACCAAATCACTGTTGTGTAATAGAAACCAACATCATGTTGTAGGTCAGTCATACTTTAAAAACAAAGAATCTCATAGAAAAAGAGATCAGATTTATAGTTAATAGAGGTGGGGAGTGGGTGAGGGGGAATTGGATGAAGGCAGTTACAAGGTAAAAACTTCCAGTTATAAGATAATTAAGTACTAGGGATGTAAGGATAAAACATGATAACTGTGATGAACACTGCTGAATGCCGTATATGAAAGCTGTTAAGAGAGTAAATTCTAAGAGTTCTTATTACAAGAAAAAAATATATATATATTTCTCTTTGTTTGATTTTGCATCTATATGAGACAATGGATGTTCACTGAACTTATTCTGGTAATCATTTCATGATGTATGTAAGTAAAAAAATTATACTGTACACCTTAAACTTATAAAGTGCTGTGTCAATTATATCTCGATAAAACTGAAAGAAAAACAAAAAATTTTGTCAAGTAGACCACATGATTCTAATTCTACAGATGATGAAAACAAGGCTAAATGAGCTTAATTAACCTGCCAAGTTACCACAACTATAAGTACTGGAACTGTAATTCAAATCTTGGTCCACTTGTTACTAAAATCCATGTTCTCATTAAAACATGGTGCCTTTCAAAAAACAAGAAACATGAAGGAATAAGCCTCTAAAGAAAATATTACTGAATAATTTCACGTTTCAGAATGTATAATTCTGTTTGATAGTATAAATGAATACGATGTCTACACATAACTTTTCAATTTTAAGTCATTAAGGTATATATTAACCTGTGTGGCCTCTTATTCTCTCCAGCACAATATCGATTAAAATTGAAAAGAACTGAATGGATTTAGAAGTTAGAGTCTTCAAATGACTTACTGATTGTTTAGTTTGCATTACCTTAGGCAATCTGGGCTTGGGTTCAGAATTATTTTGGGGGACAAAGTCTTTAATGAGGCGAGATCGGTCATAATTAGCATGTTCTGATTCATCCGTGTAATCCTTATCTTTTCCTAGGGCTAGAAAAGAGAAAGAGAAAATTACATCCATTTTTATCCTTCTTCCTTTTCTCTCTCTTTAAATATACTAAGCTCTGTTTTTTCATGTTTTCCCAAGGTAACCAGGTATAATTTTCATATGACCCATGCATCTAATAAATAAGCAAAAAATGGTAGTAACATGGAATCTTGCCTGTTATTGGATTAATGTCAACACTCCAGTAACTTGCAAAAAATTTAAATGCATCTCTGTTATTTAATGTACTTAAACTTTTTGAAAACAAAATTAGAGTCATGCAAACGCCATTGGACACATCATTTCTTTTGAACTTGAAGATCGAGATATTTGCAAGAATTCAATAGAATAGAATTCAAATTCAATAGAAATTTGTTTTTAAAGCAAATTTTAAGCATTTATTTGCTTAATTAAAAAAAACTATTGATTTTGGTCATTTATTTTTTAAAAAGTTGCAGTTTTATAAATGTGAATTTGAAGAGAGTAAGAAGTCTGAGAAATCATAGAAGAAAAGCTAACAAACTTTACAAGAAGGATTTAAAAAATATTAGGAGATTGAAATGAAACCACAACATCAAAAAAGGAGGAAGAATATTGAAATATGGCAATTACCACTGCAATAATCAGAAAGAGTAAACCACAAACATAAATCACGTGTAAGAACTTATATGAATAAGGAGCAAGCTATAATCAATGTAAAAGAGTATAAAATAGGAAATATCCATGGTGGTTGGGATTTGTGTTCCAGGTGATACAAGTATCTCTTCAAATTCAAAAAGATTCTTAAATATTTAGTCTTTTCAAATAAATTAAAATGTTTTGGAATTATTTTATTCAATGTGTTGATACTTATCAACAACGAATTTTGACACAGACAACTATATATGGTGTTTTCAAGAGTTCAGTTGTGTGACTTAGCATTGTAACAAAATAAAATAATTTTGTTTACACTACATGCATTAGTTTCTTTTATTAGTAATGCTTAAAATCTGCTATAACATATGGAATGTGATGCACAGCTAGCAGTATCAGGTTATTAGCAGTGGTATGAACTAAGAATGAACAGATCACAGTACATCTTAGGATGTAATTAATTACCAATTATGTTAAAATGCTCTAGGCATTTGAGTTATACCTACAGCTATTAATAATAGCTATCACTGATTGATGGTTAACATTTGCTGAGCACATATTAAGAGCCCAAAACTTTACACATATAATTTCCTTTAATTCTTATAACAACTCTATGAAGTGTGTACGATTTTTTACCTACCCTTAATAATAAATAAACTAAGGCATATGGAAATTAAGTAGCATGGCAAAATCACTAAACCAGTAGGGGGTGCATCAAAAACATCCAGATTGACTCTGAAGCTGATGTTTGTGAATATATCAACACTATAATGTTTCCCTAGATTTAGGTAAATTACATTTCATCTATTTAACAATTATTTATTAAACACCTATGATATGCCAGATATTCTTTTAGGACATATAGCAGGAAACAGAACCCTGCCTTCATGGAAGATTCAAGTAAGAGAAGAAAAAACAATAAGCAACAACAAAAAATACATAAAATATTAGGTATGCTTTGTGGTCAGTGCATTGGAGAAAAATACAGTAAGGAGGAAAGATGCAGTTGTACGAGGTGGAGAGAACAGATGTTATTTTAGTACAGAGGATTGTAGTAACATTTGAGCAAAGACCCGATGAGGTGAGGCAGTAAGTCACACAGGTAAAGTGGAGGAAGAATGGTCTAGATGGAGAAAGTAAAAAGTGTAAACAGCAATAGGTAAACGGCATATGCTATTGAGGAGAGTGCACTGGCCTGTGGGTCACAAGACCATCATTTCTCATCCTAAATCTGCCATGTCCTAACCAAGTAATTTCCTTTCCCTGAGAATCTATTTCTTCATCTGTAAACCAGAGATTTTTGAAGAAGTTCTCAGAGTCCTCAAACTCTAAAAGTTATTTGATTACTAATTTAATGTTTATAAAAGATAAAATTCCATTTATGTTAATTAATGCATTTCATTTCCCATGGAACACAGTAAATAAAATTTATAGAAGTTTTTCACTCATTTAAATCTTATTCCACTCACAATTTAATTTTTATGCAGAGGTTTTAAAATGTCATTTAGTTTGACTTTCTTTCTTTTCTTTGTCTTTAATTCTTATGACACAGACATTCCTGGAATAAGAACATACATACATCATCATCTTGCTGGAGGAAAGCTCAGTTTTAAAAGACGTGCCAAATGCCACAAATTTCACAAAAACTTTTCAAATCTTCTTCTGTTCCTTCTTGCCCCAAGGCCCCAACTAGAACTGCTCATTTTTCTCTTCCAAACTGCATCATATTTTCCCCCTTTTTCTCCCTCTTTTCTTTTCTTTTCCCTCTCTTCCTCCCTTGTCCTCTCTCTTCGTCTTTTCCTTCCTTGCATTTTTTCTTTGAATGGCTCCTTTTATTTTTCTGAATTTAGAAAAAATTCTCCTAGGGCCATGTTCTCTTAATTATTTGTTTTTTTAATTTACTACAGAGTCCAGTACAGCTTGATCATTAGTAGATGAGTTAATTAAAAGAAGAAGGAAAAAATGTACTTATTTTGGAAAATCTTGATCCTAAATGATATAATTTTAAATTCCCTTTTATTGTTAGGAATGTAGATATGTTTATCTTTCTTATTGTCATTTTCCTTGACATTACACAAAAGGATTCTTCTGTTATATACCAATAGCTTTCTTTTTTTTTTTTACTACTATGAAGATTGCAAACTCCTGTCCTCATAATGTAAATGGTACCACTGTCTTTCACAATGTTCATACAATGTTCCTCAGCTTAGAAACTAGAAATCTCTATCCTTAGTGACTTAGTATGTATTATTCCTGAATATAGAAAGTTCTTAAAGTTGTTTGTGTTCTTTTTTAAAATACTTGATTTTTTTCTCACACTAACTTTATACACAGTATTACTTACAGCTAATGTTTTTTAACATGGATAGCTAATAATTACTTAATGTATCAGGTATCCTTCATTCATTAAATTAATATATTGAGTTCTGCCGTGCAGTGTACCAGGGACTATTCCAGGTTGAGGATACAGTAGGAACCACAATGAACAAAAATCTTTACCTTCATGAAGTCGACAGTGATGAAATTAAGGAAAGAACAAATATACCACTTACATAGTAGAAGGTCATGTCGTCAATAAAGAAATATAAAGGGCAGGGAGATAAAGAGTATGGGAAGGGCAGAAATTTGCAATTTTAAATAAAATTCTTTAAGAATGGCTTCCCTGAGGTAAAATTGGAGCAAAAATGCCAATTGGTAATATCATCACAGGCAAAAGGTACAACAAATGCAAAGGCCCTGAGGTGGGAGCATGCTTTACTTGTCTGTTCACAGACAAAGAGATCAGTGTGGCAGTGAGGAGTGAGCAAGGGTGAGGGTGGCAGAATATCCTGTAGAGTGGTAATGGAGGAAGTGGGAGCACATCAGGATTGGGGCCATTAGAAAGATTTTGATTTTCATCCTGAGTTAAACAGAGTGCCACTGGATGAATTTGAGCAGAGGATGACATCATCTCTCTTAGATTTTAACAAAATTACTCTGACTGCTGAGACGAAGATAGGTTGAAGGGGCCAATGGCAAAGGCAAAGAGACTAGTCAGGAGCTATTGCAACAATCAGGGAGAGAGGATGTGGTTTGCATCAGGGTAGTAGCAAGACTGAGAAATGATCAGATTGAGAATATATTTTTAAGGGAAAACTAACAGAATTCTATTGGTCATGGTGTATGAAAGAGAGACTTCAACAATAATCCTAATGTTTTTGGCTTGAGCAATGGGAAGGGTGCCATTTTTCACATAATATTTTACTAAATCCTTTAAAGGTATTGTTACCAGCCTCCATTAGCATGAGGAAATTTAGGCAGTTACCTAGGATATCACATTTAGTGTATGGCAGAATTAGAGTCCAGGAAATCTGGCTCTAAACCTTACATCCCCAGCTACTATGTAACATTGCTACTTGTAGTATTGGACAGATGATGGTTTTGGAAACTTTGAGGCAACAAAATATTTACAAATGAAAAAAAAAGTGGGTTATTAAAAAATGCAGTATACTTGTTGAATGAAAAATGGGTGAAATTTCTAGATTATAGACATAGCTCTCTAGCTTCCTGAAGCTGACAATGATGTATACATAAATATTAATATCCCAATAGATAATGATAAAGACTATCAACAGACAAGTAATAAAAAGTGAGACAAATTTAGTAAAAACATTTATTTTTATGTGGTTTAATACTCTCTGTGACCAATAATTTAAATAAAAATGGTACTCTTTTATGCTAGTACATAAATATTCTTTTGCATCTTTTGTTTTTAATTAAAATACCCATTGCTGCAAAGATGCTAGGGAAACTGGTATCATCATTTATTTTCTATACCAACGTAAGTTAGTAAAACCTTTGGAACAAAATGTGTCAATATGTTTTAACAGAATGACTGGAGAGTAATCCTAAAGTTATAATCTAAAAGAAAGAAAACCTATGTTCACAAGCATGTTCACCAAGCCTATGGATACTACAGAGACTACTACAGAGACCACTGCCATCTTAATAAACAGCAACTCAATTCTTCCAGTTACATAGGCCAAAATCCTGACTCCTCATTTTCTCTTATCCCCATGTCTGATCCTTAAGTAAATTCTGTTGACTTAGCACAAAGCATCATTTTTCTGCTTTGCTTTACTCTTTAGCATATATCACTACCTAACATGCTGTACGTTTTCACTTACTTATCTTCATTTATTATCTGCTTCATTCAGCAAGGTATTTGGATGCTGGGTTTTCACTTTGTTCACTTTTGTTGTCTTTTTGTTTACTGCTTCATCCCTAACATCTAGAACAACTAAGGGCACTTAGTTGCCATTCAATATATATTTGTTGAATAACTAAATGGATTTAAATGCTCAGTAAATCTTACCTGAACTATCTTCAAATTATATCTAGAAATGGATCATTTGTCAATACTTGATAACAGTTTCTTAATCCAAGCCATCACTATCTCGAGTAGAAGTCTATAAGAGTCTTCCTAACTGATCTGTTCCTATCTTTTGCCCCTATTACATGGCAGCCAGAGTAGCCCTTTTAAAACCTAACTTAAATCACATTAACCTTTACTCAAAACCTTCCAATAATTTTGTAGCTCTAAGTAAAAGTCATAGTCCATAATATGACACACCGTGTATGCATCATCTGTCTCCTTACTACCACATCTCATCCCTGTCCTACAACCCTACCCTCACTTCCTCCAATCCAGCTGCACTGGGTTCCTTGATGTTAAGTATACTCTCACCACAGGGCCTTTGAACTTGCTCGTCTCTCTGTCAAGAATGCTCAATCCCTTTTCCAGTCAGAGTTCTGCTCATGTCACATCAGAGAATCTCTCCTTGACCACTGTTTCTAAAATAGAAACTTCTATAGTTCTCTGTCTTCTCATAAGGCTTTATTACTTTTATCAGCACCTGATATAAAATAATACACACATATGCAAAACATATGTGCTACATATGTACATATATATCATTGTTATAACATAGCTATATAACATATGTATATGTTTATGCTATATATACACATGTATATATACACGTGCATATGTATGTATATGTATATATACAAATGAACATATACATGTTCTACATGCATATATTTGTGCTTGTACCTATATGAGAGACAAAGAAAAAAATAGAGAGAGAGCGCTGATAGACAGTTATCTATCTCTTCTCACTGTAAGTGCCATTGGTGAGGTGACTGTTTTGTTCACTGCTACATACCCATTATTTAGCTCATTGTTTAGCGTTTTGTAAGCACTTAGTGTCTGTTGAATAAACTGATGAATAGATGGTACACTCATATGTGGGACTATTTTCCATCTGTTAAATTGCTAATTTTACAGACTGACAACATATAGAAATGCTTAATGTATACTATTAAGTTAAAAAGCTACTTTTCTTCTATTTTGATATATTTTTTTTCAAATATGCTTCCCCTTCCGAGTGCAACTTTGTAAAACTATGTAAACTTAAGGACAAAGAGTGAAAACTACAGTATGAAAAGAATGTGAAACATTCTCTTATTTTGGCAGAGGAATAGTAGTTTTCCCCTCCCCCTAGACCTTTTTCTATTATTCTTGCCAGAATTTTATGTGTATTATAAATAGTAGAAGTTTAAAAAATTGCAGTTGGTATTAAGATCTGAGAGTGACAGTGAAGAGGACCACACTGCATTTTGATTAATAGAGCTAATCCTTCTTCCATTAGAAGGATTATCTGAAATATAAACAAAACCTACCAGTGTGTTTTGGTTCTGATCAAGGACACAGACCTTATTTGTATGAAATTTGCCCTATGTGATAAAAAGAAATTAAATTTCAAACAAACTGCATAATTTCAACAATAACACTAAATTACAATACCAAATATATATCATATTTCATTATCCTAAGATGCTTTTCCCCCACATTTTAGCATTTCTGAAATCAGGATGGGGTCAACATTCCATGTATTATTTAACATAGGAGCAATCCATTTTTCCTAAAAATGCTTATTAATTTGATGATGCTTTTCACAACTGATAGTGTCTTTAAAATCCAGGAAGTTTGATAATTAAGAAAAACAGACTTTCAAAAAACAAAAAACATCTAACAACTTTCTGGTACAGTAGAAAACAGATAATTTTGATTATGAAAAATGGAACTATTGTTACTCTCCTGTAGGAAGACATACACCCTTTAAAAAATAAATTGTATTTCATCAAAATTAAAAATGTGTACTTTAAAGAATATCATCAAGAAAGAGAGACAACCTACAGAATATGAGAAAAAGTTTGCAAATCATATATCTGATAAGGGACTTGTATATGTATATATAACTCTTACAACTCAATAATAGACAAACAACCCAGTTTAAAAATGGGCAAAAGATCTGGATAGACATTTCTCTGAAAAACATATACAAGTGGTAAAAAAACAAAACAAATAAACAAAAATAACCAAACACACGAAAAGATGCTCAACATTACTAGCTCTCAGGGAAATGCAAATCAAACCCACAATGAGACCACTTCAAACTCACTAGGATGGGTATAATCAAAAAGAAAGACCATAACAAGTGTTGGTGAGAATGTTGAGAAATTGAACCTTCATACACTGTTGGTGGGAAAGAAAAATGGTGCAGCTGCTGTGGAGAACAGTCTGGCAGTTCTTCAAAACTTTTAACATAGAGTTACCATATGATATAGGTATAACACTCAAGAGAAATGAAAACATAATTTCACAAAAAAATTGTACACAAATGCTTGTAGAAGCATTATTCATAATAGCCAAGAAGTGGAAACTAAAATCAAAATGTCCATCATCTGATGAACAAATAAATAAAATACATTTTATCCATACCATGGAATATTATTCAGCAATAGAAAGGACTGAAGTACTGATTAATGCAAAAACATGGATGAACCCTGGAAACATTATACCAGGTGAAAAAAGCCAGTCACAGAGGTTCAAATATTGTATGATTCCATTTTTTTATGAACTTTTCAGAATAATCTATAGAGACAGAAAGTAAATTGTTATTACCTACAGCTTGGGGCATTGGACTTGCAATAACAGTTGACTACTAATAGGTGGGGGATTTCTTTTTGAGGTGACAGGAATGATCTAAATTGACTGTAGTGATGGGTGCATACCTTTGAGAATATGCTAAAAACCACTGAATTTTCACCCACTACTTTGAGTGGGTGAATTGTATGGTTAAGGTGAATTGTATGTCAATAAAACCATTATATTAAACAAACAAACAAAAAAACAACCAAGAAACCAAGATTCTCAAAGCTTAAGAAAATCATTTAGTATCTTGAAACAAGGAGCCTAATGTAATGGAAAGAGAAATAATATTGGTTCCATGAAACCCAAGTTAAAATTCTGGTTATGCCAATTATTCGCTGAGTGACAGTGGGTCAGTTTCTTAATATGAAAATTTGGGATAATAAATCTTCTCGTTCCAAGGATTAAATGGAATAATCTATGTGACTTGTACACATAAGGTATTGAAGAAATATATATTCCCTTCCTTTGGTCTTTCTTTAAATTCATAATTCTAATGTTTAGAATCCACGAAACAAATTATGTAATTTGGAGCAACCAAAAAGGCTTATCTTCCCTTTTAAGCCTAAGTGGGTAGGAAACAAGGTACTTACCTTGAGTATGCCAATGAACAATTTAAAATTTAATCTAAATATCTCTTTTACAATCACCAATAGCATTATTTATAATAAAAACTTTTGTTGAGTCAAGTGGGAATCCATAAAGTCTTCTAAATTTTGTTTGCAAACCAGCACCAGCTCAAAACTGGAGGTGATCAATACAGCAGGCTACTAAGATTGCAACATAAACTTTAGAGTCATCTCTGGGAGTATAATTTTAATAGCCAAATTATTCCAGCTCAACCATTCTTCTTTATTATAATGCTATTTCATTTCATTATGCTGTTACATTGTATTATAACTGCTTAAGGCTCTGGAAGTGGATGATGTAACTCTTGAACAATTTTAAATATGTGTGGGTGATCTTATTAGTTGGTCCCCACTTATTTGCCACTATGTAACTTTCCCATTCATTACTAATGATAACGTGTTTTAGGACTGCCAAAGTAGTTGAGGTTGAAGATTAAAATAAAATTAAGTCCAAGATGGCAGCATAAGAAGAACCAGGACTCACCTCTTCCTGGGTACACATCAAATCTACAGTTACGTACGTGTCATTTTCTTCTGAGAAAGACCTGAAAACTAGATGAACTGCTCCTCCAAGACACAAGATAAAAGACATCAAGACAGGTAGGAGAGAACATATTTGACAGTCTTGCCAAAATTTCACTCCCAGTGCAGTGACAAACAACAGGGAGGGATCTCCCCAGCTCAGCACTTTTCTCAGAGGAACAAGGGATTTGTGCCCTGCACGAGGCACCCCAGCCCTTCGTATCTGCACCAGAAAGAAAAGCCCCCAAAATACCTAGCTAGGAAACAAACAGGAATACATTCAAGGGGCCCAAAGGGCCACAGGGAACTGAGATTCACCTTTTAAAGGGCTTGCATGTGGTCTCATTCACCCCAGGATCCCTCACAACAGCAGCAGTTTAAAAAGTGCCTAGACTGTATGTGAAGGAGATTCACTTGCTAATCTTAAAGCATCTGCTGGAAGGGCAGGAGATAGTTGAAATCTCTCCCCAGAGGTGTTGGTGGACACCATTTTTGTACTCTCTACCTGCCCTGCTAGCACAGACAGGCAAGTCAAAGCCTCCTGCTGCCTTGCTAAGACAGGTGGGACAAGCAGTCACTGCACTGTCTCACTGCCTTGCTGAAACCAAAAAGCTCAGGCAGTTGTGACACTTGCTTGCTGTCTGGGACCAGGGAACAAGAGCAGTCACAGCATTCTTCCCTTGTAGTTTGATGATTGTCTTTAGTGTTATGTTTAGATTCCTTTCTCCTTTTCTTTTCTGTATCTACTGTAAGTTTTTGCTTTGTGGTTACCAAGAGGCTCACATATAACATCCTATGCACGTAACAGTCTATTTTAAGTTGATAGCAACTTAAATTTGAACATATTCCAAAGCTCTACAAGGCATTCTCCCACTGTAACACTGAAGCCTGCAAGCAGGCACAGTCAAGGCATTTTCTCTCTTCCTAAAGCCTGCAAGAGTGCCCGGCTTCCTACACTCTAGTTGCCTCAGAAAAGCCAGCAGGCGCTCTGGTGGTATTTATTGATCAGGTGACCCTGGTGGCCAACCTGGTCTCCACTGGACTGTAACAATCAGAGACAATTCTTGGCAGGCAACCACCCTCAGGGCACAGCACAGAGAGCAGACTGAAACCACCCCCATCTTCCTGTGAAAAAGCCTATTTATTTATGCTGGAGCTTCAGCCTGAGTGACAGGTTTAAGTTTTCCCACACACCTAGAGGCTGTGGAGGTACTTCCAGGGAAGCAGGGAGATAAGCAGGGAGACAGCAACATTGTGCAACCCCTTTGCATCACTACAACTTGATAATAGCTTATACACTTACCTGGAGCCCTGATATTTGTAACTGTCCCCTAAGGCCACCCTCAGATCTCCTGGTCTAAAGACCAGTAAGGTTTAGGATTGCGGCCCCATAGAAACTGTATGTATTTGCATACATTAAAAGATGCTGCCTGAGGGCATGGTTTTCAATCAGCCTGAAACTAGGTGCTAAATGAGATTTCTTCCCTTGGAGGAAACATAAAAGTAAAAATCTCACTGGCAAAGGTAAATATATAGAAAAGGTAGTGAATTAATCACTTATAAATCTAGTAAGAAAGTTAAAGACAAAAGTAGTAAAATTAACTAAAAGTATAAAAATTAGTTAAAAATTCATAAAATGAAAAGATATAAAATGTGACATAAAAAACAAGGTTGGGGGGTAAAAATGTAGAACTTTGGAACATGTTCAAATTTAAGTTGCTAGCAACTTAGACTGCTATGTATCTACTTATAGTAGATACACAAAAGAAAAGGAGAAAGGAATCTAAACATAACACTAAAGGAAATCATCAAACCACAAGGGAAGAGAGAAAGAATAGAATAAAGAAACAGAGAGGAACTACAAAAACAGCCAGAAAAAAATTGACAAAAATGGCAAAAAAGTACATACGATCAATAATTACTTTAAATGTAAATAGACTAAATGCTCCAATCTATAGGCATAGAATGGCTGAATGGATAAAGAACCAGACTCATCTATATGCTGCCTATGAGAGACTCACTTCAGAATGAAGGACATACACAAAATGAAAGTTAAGAGCTGAAAAGAAAAATATTCTATGCAAATGGAAACAAAAAGAAAGCTTATGTAGCTGTACTCATATCAGACAAAATAGACTTTAAAACAAAAACTGTAATAAAAGACAGAGAAGGGCATTACATAATGATAAAGGGGACAATCCAACAAGAGGATATAACATCTATAAATATATAAGCACTAAACACAGTAGCACCAAAATATATAAAGCAAATATTAAGAGACCTAAATGGAGAAATAATAAAATACAATAATAGTATTGAATTTTAACACTCCACTTGCATCAATGGATAGATCATTTGGTTAGAAAATCAATAAGAAAACATTGGCCTTAAATGGTGGGTTTAATTGATATATGCAAAACATTCCATCCAAAAGCAACAGAATACACATTCTTCTAAAGCACACACAGAACATTCTCAGAATATATCACATGTTAGGTCACAAAACAAGTCTCAAAAAATTTAAGATTATTGAAATCATATCAAGTATCTTTTCTGACCACAACAGCATGAAACTAGAAATCAATTACATGAAGAGAACTAGAAAACCAGTAATATGTGGAGATTAAACAATATGCTACTGAAAAACCACAGGGTCATCAAAAAAAAATCAAAGGATAAATTAAAAAAATACCTAGAGACAAAATGAAAACATAAATATGACATAAATGAACATTATGAATATGAACATTCAAAATCTATGGAATGTAGTAAAAGCATTTCTAAGAGTAGCAATGCAAGCCTACCTGAAGAAACATACAAAAACCCAAGAAACTCAAATAAACAATCTAACTTTACACTAAACAAACTAGAAAAAGAAAAAGAAACACAACCCAAAGTTAGTAAAGGGAAAGAAATAAGAAAATCAGAGTGGAAATAAATAGAGACTAAAAAGACAATAGAAAAGATCAATGAAAATAAGAGCTGGCTCCTTGAAAAGATGAAATTGGCAAACCTTTAGCTAGACTCACCAAGATAAAAAGAGAGGGCTCAAATAAGTAAAAACAAAAATGAAAGAGAAGTTACAACTGATATCACAGAAATACAAAGGATCATAAGCAACTAATATGAACATTTTATGCCAACAAATTGGACAACATGGAGGAAATGGATTAATTCCTAGAAGCATACAGTTTTCCAAGACTGAACCATAAAGAAATAAAAATCTGAATAGGCCAATTTCTACTAAGAAGATTGAATCAGCAATCAAAACTCTCCCAAGAATAACAACAACAAAAAAGTATAGCTCCAGATGGCTTCACTGGTGAATCCTACCAAACATTCAAAGATTTAATATTTATGCTCCTCAAACTCCTCCAAAAAGAGGAAGGAAGGAACACTTCCAAACTTATTTTACAAGGACAGCATTACCCTGATACCAAAACCAGAGGACACCACAAAGAAAGAAAATTACAGACCAATATCCCTAATGAAAATAGATGCAAAAATCCTCAACAAAATACTAGAAAACAAAATTCAACAATACATTAAAAGGATAATACACCATGATCAACTGGGATTTATTCCAAAGATGCAAGAATGGTTCAACATTCACAAATCAAACCACATTAACAAAATGAAGCATACAAATCATATAATCATCTCAATAAATTCAGAAAAAGCATATGACAAAATTCAATATTCATTTATGATAAAAAACTCTCAAAAAAGTGGTTATAGAGAGAATGAGCCTCAACATAATAAAAGACATACATTACAAACCCACAGGTAATATCTCAATGGTGAAAAGTTGAAAACTTTTCCTTTAAAATCAAAAACAAGACAAGGATGCCCACTCTCACCACTTTTACTTAAAATTGTATTGGGAGTCCTAGCCAGAGAAATTAGGCAAGAAAAAGAAATAAAATACATCCAAATTAGAAAGGAAGAGGTAAAACTGTCATTATTTGCAGATGATATGGTATTATATATAGAAAACTCTAAAAACTCTACCAAAAAACTATTAAAACTAATAAATTCAGTAAAATTTCATGATACAAAATCACTATACAAAAATCTGTTGTGTTTCTGTACACTAATAATGAACTATCAGAAAGAGAAATTAAGAAAACAATCCCACTTACAATTGCACTCCAAAGAATAAAATACCTAGGAATAAATTAAATCAAAAAGATGAAAGACCTGTACTCTGAAAACTACAATACATTAATGAAAACAACTGAATAAGACACAAATAAATGGAAAGGTATTCCATGCTCATGGATAGGAAGAATTAATAATTTTAAAATGTTCATACTACCTAAAGCAATCTACAGATTCAATGCAATCCCTATCAAAATTCCAATAGTATTTTTCACAGACTTAGAACAAATGATTCTCAAATTTGTATGGAACCACAAGAGACTCCAAATAGACCCCAAATAGCCAAAGCAATCTTGAGAAAGAACAAAGCTGAGATACCCTGCTACCTGATTCCAAACTATACAATAAAGCTAGGTAATCAAAACAGTATAGCACTGGTACAAAAAAGACACATAAATCAATGGAACAGAATAGACAGCCCAGAAATTAACCCAAGCACATATGGTTAATTATTTTATGACAAAGGAGGACAGCATATACAAATGGGGAAAGGACAGTCTTTTCAATAAATGATGTTGGAAAAACTGGACAGTTACACACAAAAGAATGAAATTGTAGCACCATTGTATACCATATATGAAAAACAAAACAGAACAGAACAAAACCCCTCAAAATGGATCAAAGATTTGAATGTTTAAGACCTGAAATCATAAAACTCTTAGAAGAAAACATAGGTAGTAAGCTCTTTGACATCAGTCTTAGCAATGTATTTTTTTGGATCTGACTTCAACAGCAAAAAGCAAAAATAAACAAATGGGGCTACATTAAACTTAAAAGCTTCTGCACAGTGAAGGAAATCATCAACAAAAGAAACAGACACCTACTGACTGAGAGAAAATATTTGTAAATCATATATCTAATAAGGGGTTAATATCCAAAAAATAATAAAACCTCATACAACTCAACATCAAAAAAACAAACAACTTGATTAAAAAATGAGCACAGGATATGAATAAACATTTTTTCCAAAGAAAACATACAGATGGCCAATAGGCACATGAAAAGATGTTCAGTGTCACTATTCATCAGGGAAATGCAAATCAAAACCACAATGAGGTACCTCCTCACACCTGTCAGAATGGCTATTATCAAAAAGACAAGAAACAGCAAGTTTTGGCAAGAATGCAGAAAAAAGGGAACCCTTGTACACTGTTGCTGGAAATGTACATTGGTGCAACCACTGTGGAAAACGGTATGGAGACTCTTCAAAAAATTAAAAATAGAACTCTCATCTTATCCAGCAATTTGCTTTTGGGTATCTGTCCAAATATAACAAAAACACTAATTCAAAATGATATGCATCTTTATGTTCACTATAGCATTATTTACCATAACCCAGATACAGAAGCAAGCTAAGTGTCCATCAGTGGATGAATGGATAAAGAAGTGGTATATATATGTAATGGAATATTACTCAGCCGTAAGTAAAAGAACGAAATCTTGCCAATTGCGGCAACATGGATGGAAAACATCAATATTATGCTAAGTGAAATAAGACAAAGACAAGTACTACATAATTCACTTATATAATTCCACTTATATGTGGACTGTAAAACACAAAACAAACAAATTAAGCAAAAGAAAACCAGATTCATAGATACAGAGAACATACTGGTAGTTGCCAGAGAGGAGGCAAGTTGGTTGGGTGCAAAATAGGTGAAGGGGATCAAGAGGTACAAACTTCCAGATATAAAATAAATAAGTCGGGCTTCCCTGGTGGCGCAGTGGTTGAGAGTCCGCCTGCCAATGCAGGGGACACAGGTTCGTGCCCCAGTCCGGGAAGATCCCACATGCTGCTGAGTGGCTAGGCCCATGAGCCATGGCCGCTGAGCCTGCGTGTCCGGAGCCTGTGCTCCACAATGGGAGAGGCCACAAGAGTGAGAGGTCCGCGTACCGCAAAAAAAAAAAAAAAAAAAAAAAAGAATAGGGACTGGACCTGCACCTCTGGGATGGAGCTGTGAAGGAGTTAAAGTTTCTACACACTAGGGAGCCCCTTCACTGGTGGAGATGGGGGGTGGGTGGGAGGGAAGCTTCAGAGCCATGAAGGAGAGTGCAGCAGCAGGGGTGCAGAGGGCAAAGTGGAGAGATTTCTGCACTAAGGATTGGTGCTGACCAGCACTCACCAGCCTGAGAGTCTTGTCTGCTCACCTGCCACGGTGGGTGGGGGCCGGAAGCTAAGGCTCAGGCTTCGGAGGTCAGATCCCAGGGAGAGGACTGGGGTTGGACATGTGAAGACAGCCTGAAGGGGGCTAGTGTGTCACAGCTAGCTGAGAGGGAGTCCAGGAAAAAGTCTGGACGTGCCTAAGAAGCAAGAGACCATTGTGTTGGGGTGCGTGAGGAGAGGGGATTCCTTCCCAGTGTGCCCACAGAAGGCAGAGCACCGCCTAAACGAGCTTCAGAGATGGGTGTGAGCCACGACTATCAGCTCAGACCCCAGAGACGGGCATGAACCACTAATGCTGCTGCAGCTGCCACCAAGGATCCTGTGTGCGAGCACAGGTCACTACCCACACCCGCCCTGGGAGCCTGTGCAGCCCGCCACTGCCAGGGTCCCGTGATCCAGGGACAACTTCCCCGGGAGAACACATGGCTCGCCTCAGGCTGTTGCAATGTCACGGCAGTGGCCACAGGCTTGCCCTGCATTCTAATTATGAACCATACCTTTCCCTCTCCCTGGCCTGAGGGAGCAAGAGAGCCCTAATCAGCTGCTGCTTTAACCTCCTCCTGTCTGGGTGTGGAAGAGGCTCAGGGCGGCCTACATGCAGAGGCGGGGCCGAAACAAAGCTGAACCCCAGTACCTGTATGAACAAAGAAGAGAAAGGGAAATTTCTCTGTGCAGCCTCAGGAGCAACAGATTAAATCCCCAGAGTCAACTTGATAAACCCCACATTTGAAGAATACCTGAACAGACAATGAATGTTCTCAAAACTGAGGCAGCAGACTTTGGGAGCAAACTTAGACTTGGGATTTGCTTTCTGCATCTAATTTGTTTCTGGTTTTATGTTTTTCTTAGTTTAGTTTTTAGTGCTTATTATCATTGGTGGATTTGTTTATGGGTTTGGTTTCTCTCCTCGTTTACTTCAAATTTTTTTATTTTTCGAATTATTTTTGATTTAATTTATTTATCTATTTTTATTTTTCATTTTTTTCTTTTTCTGAGCATGCATGTGTATGCTTCTTTGTGTGATTTTTGTCTGTTTAGGTTTGCTTTTACCATTTGTCCTAGGGTTCTATCTCTTCATTTTTTTTTTTTCTTCCTTTTCTTCTGAGCTGTGTGGCTGGCAGGGTCTTGGTGTGCCAGCTGGGTGTTATGCCTGAGCTTCTGAGATGGGAGGGTCAAGTCCAGGACATTGGACCATGAGAAACCTCCCGGCCCCATGCAATATCAATCAATGAGAGTGCACCAAGAGATCTTCATCTAAACACTAAGACCCACCTCCACCAAATGGCCAGCAAACTCCAGTGCTAGACGCCCCCTGCCAAACAACTAGCAAGACAGGAACACAATCCCATCCATTAGCAGAGAGGCTGCCTAAAGTTATACTAAGTTCACAGACACTCCAAAACACACCACTGGATGCAGCCCTGCCCACCAGAAAGACAAGATACAACCCCACCCCTAGAACACAGGAACCAGTCCCCTCCACCAGGAAACCTACTCAAGCCACTAAACCAACCTCACCCACTGGGGCAGACACCAAAAACAACAGTAACTACAAACCTGCAGCCTGTGAAAAGAAGACACCAAACACAGCAGTTAAACAAAATGAGAAGAAAAAGAAATATGCAGCAGAGGAAGGAGCAAAGTAAAAACTCACCAAATGAAACAAATGAAGAGGAAATAGGCAGTCTACCTGAAAAAGAATTCAGAGTAATGATAGCAAAGATGAGCCAAAATCTTGTAAATAGAATGGAGAAAATACAAGAAATGTTTAGCAAGGATCTAGAAGAACTAAAGAGCAAACAAACAATGATGAACAACACAAATACATGAAATTAAAAATTCTCTAGAAGGAATCAATAGCAGAATCAGTTATTCTGCAGAAGAATGGATAAGTGACCTGGAAGATAAAATAGTGGAAATAACTACCACAGAGCAGAACAAAGGAAAAATAATGAAAAGAATTGAGGACAGTCTCAGAGACTTCTGGGACAACAACATTAAAGAACCAATATTCGAATTATAGGGGTCCCAGAAGGAGAAGAGAAAAAGAAAGGGACTGAGAAAATATTTTAAGAGATTATAGTTGAAAACTTCCCTAACATAGAAAGGAAATAGTCAATCAAGTCCAGGAAGCTCAGAGAGTTCCATACAGGATAAATCCAAGGAGAAGCACACCAAGACACATATTAATCAAACTATCAGAAATTAAACTCAAAGAAAAAGTATTAAAAGCCAGAGAAAAGCAATAAATAATATACAAGGGAAACCCAAGAAGGTTAACAGCTGATCCTTCAGCAGAAACTCTGCAAGTCAGAAGAGAGTGGCAGGACATATTTAAAGTGATGAAAGGGAAAAACCTACAATCAAGATTACTCTATTCAGCAAGGATCTCATTCAGATTTGACAGAGAAATTAAAACCCTTACAGACAAGCAAAAGTTAAGAAAATTCAGCACACCAAACCAGCTTTACAACAAATGCTAAAGGAACTTCTCTAGGCAGGAAAAACAAGAAAAGGAACAGACCTACAATAAAAAATCCAAAACAATTAAGGAAATGGCAATAGGAGCATACATATTGATAATTACTTTAAATGTAAATGGATTAAATGCTCCAACCAAAAAACACAAACTGGCTGAATGGATACAAAAACAAGACCCATATATATGCTGTGTACAAGAGACCCATTTCAGACCTAGGGACACATACAGACTGAAAGTGAGTGGATGGAAAAAGATATTCCAAGCATATGGAAATCAAAAGAAAGCTGAAGAAGCAATACTCATATCAGACAAAACAGATTTTAAAATAAATGCTATTACAAGAGACAAAGAAAGACACTACATAATGATCAAGGGATCAATCCAAGAAGAAGATATAACAATTGTAACTATTTATGCACCCAACATAGGAGCACCTCAATACATAAGGCAAATGCTAACAGCCATAAATGGGGAAGTCAACAGTAACACAATAATAGTAGGAGACTTTAACACCCCACTTTCACCAATGGACAGATCATCCAAAATGAAAATAAGTAAGGAAACACAAGCTTTAAAAGACACATCAGGCCAGATAGACTTAATTGATATTTATAGGACATTCCATCCAAAATCAACAGAATACACATTCTTCTCAAGTGCTCATGGAACATTCTCCAGGATAGATCATATCTTGGGTCACAAATCAAGCCTTGGTAAATTTAGGAAAATTGAAATTGTATCAAGTATCTTTTCTGACCACAATGCTATGAGACTAGATATCAATTACAGGAAAAAAAAACAGTAAAAAATACAAACACATGGAGGCTAAACAAATACGCTACTAAACTACCAAGAGATCACTGAAGAAATCAATGAGGAAATCAAAATATACCTAGAAACAAATGACAATGAAAACACGATGACCCATAACCTATAGAATATAGGAAAAGCAGTTCTAAGAGGGAAAATTACAGCAGTACAATCTTACGTCAGGAAACAAGAAAAATCTCAAATAAACAACCTAATCTTAAAGCAATTAGAGAAAGAAGAATAAAAATCCCCAAAGTTAGCAGAAGGAAAGAAAACCTAAACATCAGATCAGAAATAAATGAAAAAGAAATGAAGGAAACCATAGTAAAGATCAATAAAACTAAAGGCTGGTTCTTTGGGAAGATAAACAAAATAGATAAACCATTAGCCCCACACTCATTAAGAAAAAAAGGGAGAAGACTCAAATCAACAGAATTAGAAATGAAAAAGAAGTGACAACAAACACTGCAGAAACACAAAGGGTCATGAGAGACTACTATAAGCAACTATATGCTAAAAAATGGACCATCTGGAAGAAATGGACAAATTCCTAGAAAAGAATAACCTTCCAAGACTGAATCAGGAAGAAATAGAAATATGAACAGACTTATCACAAGCACTGAAATTGAAACTGTGATTAAAAATCTTCCAACCCACAAAAGCCAAGGACCAGATGGCTTCACAGGTGAATTCTTTCAAACATTTAGAGAAGAGCTAACACCTATCCTTTCCAAGCTCTTCCAAAATATAGCAGAGGGAGGAACACTCCCAAACTCATTCTATGAGGCCACCATTGCTCTGATACCAAAACCAGACAAAGATGTCACAGAAAAAGAAAACTACAGGCCAATATCACTGATTACGCGTATGCAAAAATCCTCAACAAAATACTAGCAAACATCCAATAGCACATTAAAAGCATCATATACCATATTCAAGTGGGGTTTATCCCAGGAATGCAAGGATTCTTTAATATATACAAATCAATCAGTGTGATAAAACATATTAACAAATTAAAGGAGAAAAAAACATATGATCATCTCAATAGATGCAGAACCACTTTCAACAAATTTCAGCACCCATTTATGATAAACACCCTCCAGAAAGTAGACATAGAGGGAACTTAAAGGGCATATATGACAAACCCATAGCTAACATCATTCTCAATGGTGAAAAACTGAAACCATTTCCACTAAGATCAGTAACAAGACATGGTTTCCAACTGTCACCCCTATTATTCAACATAGTTTTGGAAGTTTTAGCCACAGCAATCAGAGAAGAAAGGGAAATAAAAGGAATCCAAATCAGAAAAGAAGAAATAAAACTGTCCCTGTTTGCTGATGACATGATACTATACATAGAGAATCCTAAAGAAGCTAACAGAAAACTACTAGAGCTAATCAATGAATTTGGTAAAGTAGCAGGATATAAAATTAATGCACAGAAATCTCTTGCATTCCTATACACTAACAACGAAAAATCTGAAAGAGAAAGTAAGGAAACACTCCCATTTACCACTGCAACAAAAAGAATAAAATACCTAGGAATAAACCTACCTAAGGAGACAAAAGGCCTGTATGCAGAAAACTATAAGACATTGATGAAAGAAATTAAAGATGATACAAACAGATGGAGAGATATACCATGTTCTTGGATTGGAAGAATCAACATTGTGAAATTGACTATACTACTCAAAACAATCTACAGATTCAATGCAATCCCTATCAAACTACTAATGGCATTTTTCACAGAACCAGAACAAAAAATTTCACAATTTGTATGGATACACAAAAGACCCAGAATAGCGAAAGAAATCTTTAGAAGGAAAGACAGAGCTGGAGGAATTAGGCTCCCTGACTTCATACTATACTACAAAGCTACAGTAATCAAGACAGTATGGTACTGGCACAAAAACAGAAAGATACATCAATGGAATAGGATAGAAAGCCTAGAGATAAACCCACACATATATGGTCACCTTTTCTTTGACAAAGGAGGTAAGAATATACAATAGAGAGACAGCCTCTTCAATAAGTGGTACTGGGAAAACAGGACAGCTACATGTAAAAGAATGAAAATAGAACACTTCCTAACACCATACATAAAACTAAACTCAAAATGGATAAAGACCTAAATGTTAAGGCCAGACACTATAAAATTCTTAGAGGAAAACATAAGCAGAACACTCTATGATACAAATCACAGGAAGATCCTTTTTGACCTACCTCCTAGAGTAATGGAAATAAAAACAAAAATAAACAAATGGGACCTAATGAAACTTCAAAGCTTTTGAACAGCAAAGGAAACCATAAACAAGATGAAAAACAATCCTAGAATGGGAGAAAATATTTGCAAATGAAGCAAATGACAAAGGATTAGCCTCCAAAATATACAAGCAGCTCATGTAGCTCAATATCAGAAAAACAAACAACCCAATCTAAAAATGGGCAGAAGACCTAAATAGACATTTCTCCAAAGAAGATATACAGATTGCCAACAAACACTTGAAAGGATGCTCAACATCACTAATTATTAGAGAAATGCAGATCAAAACCACAATGAGGTATCACCTCACACTGGTCAGAATGGCCATCTTCAAAAAATCTACAAACAATAAATGCTGGAGAGGGTGTAGAGAAAAGGGAACCCTCCTGCACTGTTGGTGGGAATGTAAATTGATACAGCCACTATGGAGAACAGTATGGAGGTTACCCAAAAAATCAAAAATAGAACTACCATATGACCCAGCAATCCCACTACTAGGCATATACCCTGAGAAAACCATAATTCAAAAAGTGAAATGTACCTGACTGTTTATTGCAGCACTATTTACAATAGCCAGGACATGGAAGCAACCTAAGTGTCCATTATCGGATGAATGGATAAAGAAAATGTGGCACATATATACAATGACATATTACTCAGCCATAAAAAGAAACAAAATTAAGTTATTTGTAGTGAAGTGGATGGACCTAGAGTCCATCATACAGAGTGAAGTAAGTCAGAAAGAGAAAAACAAATACTGTATGGTAACACATATATATGGAATCTAAAAAAATAAAAAATGGTTCTGATGAGCCTAGGGGCAGGACAGGAATAAAGATGCAGACGTAGAGAATGGACTTGAGGACACGGGGAGATGGAAGGTTAAGCTGGGATGAAATCAGAGATTAGCACTGACATATATACACTACCAAATGTAAAATAGATAGCTAGTGGGAAGCAGCCGCATAGTACAGGGAGATAAGCTGGGTGCTTTGTGATCACCTAGAGGGGTGGGATAGGAAGGGTGGGAGGGAGGTGCAAGAGGGAGGAGATATGGTGATATATGTATATGTATAGCTTTGTTATAAAGCAGAAACTAACACACCATTGTAAAGCAATTATACTCCAATAAAGATGTTAAAAATAATAATTAAAAAATTAAAAAAGAAAAAACATGATATAAAGATGCAAATATACTATAGTTACAAATTTAATCAGTGGAGAGATTTAAAATGGCAGTGTAACTATGAAAAAAATAAGGAAAGGTTATATGAATGAACTAATAAACCTTCATCTAGCACGAGAGATCACAAATAATGCTGAAATTTGATAAATCTAGACACAGTAGTATAAATTTACTTATTCATCGAGAATTGAAGGAAATTTCCAAAAGACTAACAACAGAATATTTTTCAGTTATAGGATGTTATTCATTAAAAATCTTCCGTATTTGACTTTCAAACTGTACATGAAATACCTTAATAATATTTTAACCTTAGAATATTATTCTCACCCATCAAATGTTAAAGGCTAAACATGAATTTTTTTTTCTTAAAAAAATAATGTTCTACGTTTGAAGTAGAAGTCAGTTTACCTTTGGAGAGGGGAAAAGGAGGAAGGAAATAATAGAAAGTAACTCACCCAAGCAAAAGTCACTGAGGTCAGCAAAAGAACATCTGAGCACAGAGTCTTTTCTGCCTTCCTCAGTGTTAACTGGAAACAAGAACAAAAAAGACTTTCTAGTTTTGGGGAATAAAAACATAATGACAGTTAGAACAATTACCGTGGTGACTGCTGTCCAAATAACAGCCAAACGTGAAGAAATGTTTTTAAGTTAATGAGTGGAAATGAGAGATACATCTATATTACATTTTAACACTTTGATTCTCTTAAACAATTAGCCACTTTCCTTACTGGACATAGATGTAAGATTACTATTTAAAATAGTGATTTCCCAATACTATTGAAAAGAGAATATTGGCATTTTCAAATTATCCAGAGGAAGAAGCAACCCTAAGGAATCATAAGGGAATCAATTTTCATAATATAAAAGCTCTTAGAGATGGAAGGGAAAATAAAAACACACCCATCCACTGAATGACAGGGGCCTGGTTGTATTCTGACTCCTGACTCTTGTGAAAAGGGATTGTCTGCAGGTATAATGAGTCTCAGACAGTCAGCTGTGTGTAGTTTTATTTGCCAAAACTTGTCTAACCACATCTTCGTGCAACCAAATGTTCACTGATTTACTGTCAGTATTATTTATAGTTTTGGGTCTTTCTTTTTAGGGAACTGAGTTTATTATTGCTGGCATATTTAATTACTGGTAATAAATTCTCACCAGGAATGCTAACGAGCCAGTGATTTAGGTGGCTGATCTGTCTTCTCTTGCCAACAGAAAATGTTAGGTCCATATTTGCATGGGGTTGGCTACCTTCAAGGATAAAAAGAAATGAACACACATCTCACCAACGAATGGCCTTTTGTCTGACTGGCATAGGCTACTGTTCTCCTTTCTATGCCAATCTCCTTCCTGAAGACTCTATAAACACTAGTGGAAAACACTATTCTTTGAAAGTTAAACAAGAAAGTAGAGCTCACCTTGCTCTGCTTTGTCAGCAGGGATTGAGGTTACAGAAGTGGGAGCCTGAGATTCACTCTCAGTTGACTGGAAGAGTGAGGTAGATTGGCTCAAGTTCTTTGAGTAAGCATAGCTCTGGGCCAGGCAAGGCAGGGATCTCCGAGATGGTTTTAATGAAGTTTCTTTTGCTATCTCACTCTTGCTTATATTCATACCTGCAAATTCAAAATGGCAAGTTTTAGCAACAAGAAATAATCAGCAGAAATCAACAAATAATTTTAATTCTTGTGATGGCTGTTTCAGAAAAGTACTCTTGAAAAGCATCACCTAGGGATTAGCACTAGTGGAATTCGTTTGTTTCTATATTGTCAGAGGAAGTGTTTTGAGATTTTTGTCAAATAGTTATGAGAAATAAACAGTTCCTCTTCCAGTTTGAGCTTTCACTGTTTTTGAAAGGTTCTGTAAAAAAGAAACTGAGGTTTAAATTCATTTGGAGAGTTATGAGAATAATAATTTGGATTGTCTTTGGATAAATTTAACCATTTAGGTTTTTTAAGCAGTAAAATAAATAAAACCTAATGTGTAGAAATTCAAATTACTATTAACCAGAACACTTCTTTCTATAACCTATCCTCCTTTAAACACACCACATAATGTACTAGTAGTGATCAAGAGGCTGGAAAGGAACAGCATACATGGTTTAGTACAAAAACTGACCAGCAGGGGGACAGCATTCCTGTGCTCCGTGTAACAGTCCCTCTCCTCATGCAGAGAAGACTGATCTGCCAGAAGAAAGAATGCCCCTCAACAGGACTCTGCCTCCATAATTGGAAGTCCCAGTAACTGTATTCTCCCAGCAATGAATGACCCCATGTCCCTGTATGCCCCTGTCCCCATCCATCCTCATCCCCCTTACGTTAATCCCAGGGCATTCCTCAGCCCTGGAATACTGCTATGGGTATTCTGGTATATGCCTTTTTTCCACATATTGAGTATTTCTCTAAGAGGAAACACTTAGATGTACAACTGCTGGTTTGAAGTGCATGAATATTTATCATTTGGATAAACAATGCCAAACTGCCTTCCCTAAAAGCTTTATCTTTTCACACTTCCCCAAACAGTACAAGATGGAATCCATTTCTTTATGAAATTCCTTGGGGAACTCTAGATAGTATCATTTGTTTTAATTCTGAATAAAATAAAAAGCCAACAAACAAAAAACAAAAAAATGGTTTTAATCTTCATGTTCCAGATTGAACATGTTTTCATATATTTCTAGCCAATTATAATTCTTAAGTGACTAAGCTATTTTATAGTTTTTCTAGTGTGTTGTTAGGCTTTTTCTTATTATTTTATAGTATGTGTGTGTATATAAACATATGCGGGAGTTTGGGGTATCAACCCTTCATGCAGTTAAAAATCCACATACAATTTAAAACCAGCCCTCTGACTCCACTGTTCCTATCAGTAGTTCTGCATCTGCAGATTCAACCAGCCTCAGATTGTGTAGTACTGTAGAATTTTTTATTAAAAACAATCCATGTGTAAGGGCACCCTCACAGTTCAAACTTTTGTTGTTCAAGGGTCAACTGTATATACATTCATATATACATATATATGTATATAGTATTTTAGTGACTACATATTAAATGTAATATATGCTGTATTTATTTCATTTAGTTTTCTAACAATCTTACCAGGCAGACATTATACCTATTAGCTATGTGGAAACTGAGACTTAGAGAGGATATGTAACATTCCTTATATCACACCAACAAGAAAACTGTTTGGGATTTATATTCCAAACAGTTTCTAGTGCTAAAACCATCACATCATGTTGCACCATAAATTAAGTTTGAAACTCCTGCACACCATCCATTTACCTCGAAAATCACAGACACTGAAATGTAAAGAACAGACACCAAAATTCATTCTGGTAGAGGCTAAAACTCAGACGGAATATACCTAGAAACACATCTGCTTTTACCACCCTCCCTATTCACCTACCCATATTCTCTATATTAAAGTAAATTTCAAATGTAGTGATTGAAAGGTGAAAAAGACAAAGCAAACCCACCAGTACATACAGCACTCAAGTAATGAAAATTCTGCCTTGCAATTACTCATCTTAATTCCATTTTTGAGACAGAGTAGACTCTGGGTCTTAATAGGTGCCGGCAAGGGGTACAGACAGGAAAGGAAATTACTGAAAATTATATTTTCAGTAATTATATTTATTATAAGACAAACAAATTTAACTAAACTCTACTCATATTGGTTCAGTCAATACTTTTTGGCTACTTTATAATCAGCTTATGAATTAACTCCAGATTTCTAAGGATATTTTCAAATGCATGAATTCAAATAAAGACAAGCAGAGGTACCAATATTCATTGCCCTTTGAGACAAATGAGAATCTTGAAAAAAAAAACAAGACAATTTTTGAGAGGTTCTATAGAAATAAGACATAGTTGAATAGATAAAATGCAGACAAACCTAGCAGTAGGGATTTTATCTTCCCGTTTTATAAAAAAAAAAGTATTTATTTTCATGTTAATTCTCAGTGTGAAAA
Organism: Lagenorhynchus albirostris; assembly: GCF_949774975.1. Classification (NCBI taxonomy): domain Eukaryota; kingdom Metazoa; phylum Chordata; class Mammalia; order Artiodactyla; family Delphinidae; genus Lagenorhynchus; species Lagenorhynchus albirostris. The sequence goes on from NC_083103.1 coordinate 31,246,363, forward strand.
TAAAATGTGAACTAGAAAGGGACTGAAGAAAGAATTATGAATTGATCCAGTCTCTTAGCTTTCTGGGACTCTGTAATGATAAGAAAGGAAAATACCCTTTTGAAGAGGAATTCCCCAAGGCCCACAGAACTCATACTGAAAGCCTACTCATACACCATACAATCCCCCTTATTTAAGGACCGACTAGTGTTTTCTATACTACATTCAAAGAATAGCACAGGGGGACGAGGGGAAGATGGCGGAAGAGTAAGACGCGGAGATCACCTTCCTCCCCACAGATACACCAGAAATACATCTACACGTGGAACAACTCCTACAGAACACCTACTGAATGCTGGCAGAAGACCTCAGACCTCCCAAAAGGTAAGAAACTCCCCACGTATCTGGGTAGGGCAAAAGAAAAAAGAATAAACAGAGACAAAAGAATAGGGACGGGGCCTGCACCAGTGAGAGGGAGCTGTGAAGGAGGAAAGGTTTCCACACACTAGAAAGTCCCTTGGCGGGCAGAGACTGCTGGTGGTAGAGGGGGAAAGCTTCGGAGCCGCGGAGGAGAGCGCAGCAACAGGGGTGCGGAGGGCAGAGCGGAGAGATTCCTGCACAGAGAATCAGTGCCGACCAGCACTCACCAGCCTGAGAAACTTGTCTGTTCACCCGCCGGGGCAGGCGGGGCTGGGAGCTGAGGCTCAGGCTTTGGTCGGAGCACAGGGAGAGGACTGGGGTTGGCGGCGTGAACACAGCCTGCAGGGGGTTAGTGCACCACGGCTAGCCGGGAGGGAGTCTGGGGGAAAAGTCTGGACTTGCTGAAGAGGCAAGAGACTTTTTCTTCCCTCTTTGCTTCCTGGTGCGCGAGGAGAGGGGATTAAGAGCACTGCTTAAAGGAGCTCCAGAGACGGGCGCGAGCCGTGGCTAAAAGCACAGACCCCAGAGACGGGCATGAGACGCTAAGGCTGCTGCTGCCGCCACCAAGAAGCCTGTGTGCGAGCACAGGTCACTATCCGCACCCCCCTTCCAGGGAGCCTGTGTAGTCCGCCACTGCCAGGGTCCTGGGATCCAGGGACAACTTCCCCGGAAGAACGCACGGCGCGCCTCAGGCTGGTGCAACGTCACGCCAGCCTCTGCCGCTGCAGGCCCACCCGACACTCCGTGCCCCTCCCTCCCCCCTGGCCTGAGTGAGCCAGAGCCCCCGAATCAGCGGCTCCTTTAACCCCGTCCTGTCTGAGCAAAGAACAGATGCCCTCCAGCGACCTACACGCAGAGGCGGGGCCAAATCCAAAGCTGAGCCCTGGGAGCTGTGAAAACAAAGAAGAGAAAGGGAAATCTCTCCCAGCAGCCTCAGAAGCAGCGGATTAAAGCTCCACAATCAACTTGATGTATCCTGCATCTGTGGAATACATGAATACACAACGAATCATCCCAAATTGAGGAGATGGACTTTGAGAGCAAGATTTATGATTTTTTCCCCTTTTCCTCTTTTTGTGAGTGTGTATGTGTATGCTTCAGTGTGAGATTTTGTCTGTATAGCTTTGCTTCCACCATTTGTCCCAGGGTTCTATCTATCCGATTTTTTTTGTTTGTTTTTTAATTTATTTTTCTTAATAATTATTTTTTATTTTAATAACTTTATTTTACTTTATCTTCTTTCTTTCTTTCCTTCCTTCCTTCCCTCCTTTAGACAATGAATCATCCTAAATTGAGGAGGTGGACTTTGAGAGCAAGATTTATGATTTTTTCCCCTTTTCCTCTTTTTGTGAGTGTGTGTGTGTATGCTTCTGTGTGAGATTTTGTCTGTATAGCTTTGCTTTCACCATTTGTCCTAGGGTTCTATCCGTCTGTTTTCTTTCTTTTTTAAAAAAATTTTTTTTCTTATTTTAATAACTTTATTATATTTTATCTTATTTTATTGTATTTTACTTTATCTTTTCATTTCTTTCTTTCTTTCTTTCCTTCTTTCTTTCTTTCTTCCCTTCCTTCCTTCCTTCTTTCTTTCTTTCTTTCTTTCATTCTTTCTTTCTTTCTTTCCTTCTTTCTTTCTTTCTTTCTTCCCTTCCTTCCTTCCTTCTTTCTATCTTTCTTTCTTTCTTTCTTTCTACTTCTACTAATTCTTTCTTTCTACTTTTTCTCCCTGTCATTCTGAGCCGTGTGGATGAAAGGCTCTTGGTGCTACAGCCAGGAGTCAGTGCTGTGCCTCTGAGGTGGGAGAGCCAACCTCAGGACACTGGTCCACAAGAGACCTCCCAGCTCCACATAATATCAAACGGCGAAAATCTCCCAGAGATCTCCATCTCAACACCAGCACCCAGCTTCACTCAACAACCAGCAAGCTACAGGGCTGGACACCCTATGTCAAACAACTAGCAAGACATGAACACAAGTCCACCCATCGGCAGAGAGGCTGCCTAAAATCATAATAAGTCCACAGACACCCCAAAACACACCACCAGACGTGGACCTGCCCACCAGAAAGACAAGATCCAGCCTCATCCACCAGAACACAGGCAAGAGTCCCCTCTACCAGGAAGCCTACACAACCCACTGAACCAACTTTAGCCACTGGGGACAGACACCAAACACAACGGGAACTACGAACCTGCAGCCTGCAAAAAGGAGACCCCAAACACAGTAAGATAAGCAAAATGAGAAGACAGAAAAACACACAGCAGATGAAGGGGCAAGATAAAAACCCACCAGACCTAACAAATGAAGAGGAAATAGGCAGTCTACCTGAAAAAGAATTCAGAATAATGATAGTAAAGATGATCCAAAATCTTGGAAATAGAATAGAGAAAATGCAAGAAACATTTAACAAGGACCTAGAAGAACTAAAGATGAAACAAGCAACGATGAAAACACAATAAATGAAATGAAAAATACTCTAGATGGGATCAATAGCAGAATAACTGAGGCAGAAGAACAGATAAGTGACCTGGAAGATAAAATAGTGGAAGTAACTACTGCAGAGCAGAATAAAGATAAAAGAATGAAAAGAACTGAGGACAGTCTCAGAGACCTCTGGGACAACATTAAACACACCAACATTCGAATTATAGGGGTTCCAGAAGAAGAAGAGAAAAAGAAAGGGACTGAGACAATATTTGAAGAGATTATAGTTGAAAACTTCCCTAATATGGGAAAGGAAATAGTTAATCAAGTCCAGGAAGCACAGAGAGTCCCATACAGGATAAATCCAAGGAGAAATATGCCAAGACACATATTAATTAAAACTGTCAAAAATTAAATACAAAGAAAACATATTAAAAGCAGCAAGGGAAAAACAACAAATAACACACAAGGGAATCCACATAAGGTTAACAGCTGATCTTTCAGCAGAAACTCTGCAAGCCAGAAGGGAGTGGCAGGACATATTGAAAGTGATGAAGGAGAAAAATCTACAACCAAGATTACTCTACCCAGCAAGGATCTCATTCAGATTTGATGGAGAAATTAAAACCTTTACAGACAAGCAAAAGCTGAGAGAGTTCAGCACCACCAAACCAGCTTTACAATAAATGCTAAAGGAACTTCTCTAGGCAAGAAACACAAGAGAAGAAACAGACCTACAATAACGAACCCAAAACAATTAAGAATATGGGAATAGGAACAAACATATCCATCATTACCTTAAATGTAAATAGACTAAATGCTTCCACCAAAAGACACAGATTGGCTGAATGGATACAAAAATAAGATTCATATATATGCTGTCTACAAGAGACCCACTTCATACCTAGAGACACATACAGACTGAAAGTAAGGGGATGGAAAAAGATATTCCAAGTAAATGGAAATCAAAAGAAAGCTGGAGTAGCAATTCTCATATAAGACAAAATAGACTTTAAAGTAAAGACTATTAGAAGAGACAAAGAAGGACACTATATAATGATCAAGGGATTGATCCAAGAAGAAGATAAAACAATTGTAAATATTTATGCACCCAACATAGGAGCACCTCAATACATAAGGCAAATACTAACAGCCATAAAAGGGGAAATCGACAGTAAAACATTCATAGTAGGGGACTTTAACACCCCACTTTCACCAATGGACAGATCATCCAAAATGAAAATAAATAAGGACACACAAGCTTTAAATGATACATTAAACAAGATGGATTTAATTGATATTTAAGGATATTCCATCCAAAAACAACAGAATACACATTCTTCTCAAGTGTTCATGGAAAATTCTCCAGGATAGATCATATCTTGGGTCACAAATCAAGCCTTGGTAAATTTAAGAAAATTGAAATTGTATCAAGTATCTTTTCCAACCACAACGCTATGAGACTAGATATCAATTACAGGAAAAGATCTGTAAAAAATACAAAAACATGCAGGCTAAACAATACACTACTTAATAACGAAGTGATCACTGAAGAAATCAAAGAGGAAATAAAAAAATACCTAGAAACAAATGACAATGGAGACACGATGCCCCAAAACCTATGGGATGCAGCAAAAGCAGTTCTAAGAGGGAAGTTTATAGCAATACAATCCTACCTTAAGAAACAGGAAACATCTCGAATAAACAACCTAACCTTGTACCTAAAGCAATTAGAGAAAGAAGAACAAAAAACCCCCTAAGTTATCAGAAGGAAAGATATCATAAAAATCAGATCAGAAATAAATGAAAAAGAAAGGAAGGAAACGATAGCAAAAATCAATAAAACTAAAAGCTGGTTCTTTGAGAAGATAAACAAAATTGATAAACCATTAGCCAGGCTCATCAAGAAAAAAAGGGAGAAGACTCAAATCAATAGAATTAGAAATGAAAAAGGAGAAGTAACAACTGACACTGCACAAATACAAAAGATCATGAGAGATTCCTACAAGCAACTCTATGCCAATAAAATGGACAACCTAGAAGAAATGGACAAATTCTTAGAAATGTACAATCTGCCAAGACTGAATCAGGAAGAAATAGAAAGTATGACCAGACCAATCACAAGCACTGAAATTGAAACTGTGATTAAAAATCTTCCAACAAACAAAAGCCCAGTACCACATGGCTTCACAGGCGAATTCTGTCAAACATTTAGAGAAGAGCTAACACCTATCCTTCTCAAACTCTTCCAAAATATAGCAGAGGGAAGAACACTCCCAAACTCATTCTATGAGGCCACCATCACCCTGATACCAAAACCAGACAAGGATGTCACAAAGAAAGAAAACTACAGGACAATATCACTGATGAACATAGATGAAAAAATTCTCAACAAAATACTAGCAAAAAGAATCCAACAGCACATTAAAAGGATCATACACCATGGTCAAGTGGGGTTTATTCCAGGAATGCAAGGATTCTTCAATATACGCAAATCAATCAATGTGATAAACCATATTAACAAATTGAAGGAGAAAAAACATATGATGATCTCAATAGATGCAGAGAAAGCTTTCGACAAAATTCAACGCCCATTTATGATAAAAACCCTCCAAAAAGTAGGCATAGAGGGAACTTTCCTCAACATAATAAAGGCCATATATGACAAACCCACAGCCAACATTGTCCTCAATGGTGAAAAACTGAAACCATTTCCACTAAGATCAGGAACAAGACAAGGCTGTCCACTCTCACCACTCTTACTCAACATAGTTTTGGAAGTTTTAGCCACAGCAATCAGAGAAGAAAAGGAAATAAAAGGAATCCAAATTGGAAAAGAAGAAGTAAAGCTTTCACTCTTTGCAGATGACATGATACTATACATAGAGAATTTTAAAGATGCTACCAGAAAACTACTACAGCTAATCAATGAATTTGGTAAAGTAGCAGGATACAAAATTAATGCACAGAAATCTCTGGCATTCCTATACACTAATGATGAAAAATACGAAAGTGATATCAAGAAAACACTCCCATTTACCATTGCAACAAAAAGAGTAAAATATCTAGGAATAAACCTACCTAAGGAGACAAAAGACCTGTATGCAGAAAATTATAAGACACTGATGAAAGAAATTAATGATACAAATAGATGGAGAAATATACCATGTTCTTGGATCGGAAGAATCAGTATTGTTAAAATGACTATAGTACCCAAAGCAATCTACAGATTCAATGCAATCCCTATCAAACTACCACTGGCATTTTTCACAGAACTAGAACAAAAAATTTCACAATTTGTATGGAAACACAAAAGACCCTGAATAGTCAAAGCAATCTTGAGAACGAAAAACAGAGCTGGAGGAATCAGGCTCCCTGACTTCAGACTATACTATAAAGCAACAGTAATCAAGACAGTATGGTACTGGCACAGAAACAGAAATATAGATCAATGGAACAGGATAAAAAGCCCAGAGATAAACCCATGCACATATGGTCACCTTATCTTTGATAAAGGAGGCAGGAATGTACAGTGGAGAAAGGACAGCCTCTTTAATAAGTGGTGCTGGGAAAACTGGACAGGTATATGTAAATGTATAAGATTAGAACACTCCCTAACACCACACACAAAAATAAGCTCACAATGGATTAAAGACCTAAATATAAGGCCAGAAACTATCAAACTCTTAGAGGAAAACATAGGCAGAACACTCTATGACATAAATCACAGCAAGATCCTTTTTGACCCACCTCCTAGAGAAATGGAAATAAAAACAAAAGTAAACAAATGGGACCTAATGAAACTTCAAAGCTTTTGCACAGCAAAGGAAACCATAAACAAGACGAAAAGACAGGCCTCAGAATGGGAGGAAATATTTGCAAATGAAGCAACTGACAAAGGATTAATCTCCAAAATTTATAAGCAGCTCAAGCAGCTCAATAATAAAAAAACAACCCAATCCAAAAATGGGCAGAAGACCTAAATAGACATTTCTCCATCGAAGATATACAAACTGCTAAAAAACACATGAAAGAATGCTCAGCATCATTAATCATTAGAGAAATGCAAATCAAAACTACAATGAGATATCATCTCATACCAGTCAGAATGGCCATCATCAAAAAATCTAGAAACAATAAATGCTGGAGAGGGTGTGGAGAAAAGGGAACACTCTTGCACTGCTGGTGGGAATGTGAATTGGTACAGCCACTATGGAGAACAGTATGTAGGTTCCTTAAAAAACTACAAATATAACTACCATATGACCCAGCAACCCCACTACTGGGCATATACCCTGAGAAAACCATAATTCAAAAAGAGTCACGTACCAAAATGTTCATTGCAGCTCTATTTACAATAGCCCGGAGATGGAAACAACCTAAGTGTCCATCATCAGATGAATGGATAAAGAAGATGTGGCACATATATACAATGGAATATTACTCAGCCATAAAAAGAAACAAAATTGATCTATTTGTAATGAGGTGGATAGATGTAGAGTCTGTCACAGAGAGTGATGTAAGTCATAAAGAGAAAGACAAATACCGTATGCTAACACATATATATGGAATTTGAGAAAAAAAAATTTCATGAAGAGCCTAGGGGTAAGACAGGAATAAATACACAGACCTACTAGAGAATGGACTTGAGGATATGGGGAGGGGGAAGTGTAAGCTGTGACAAAGTGAGAGAGAGGCATGGACATATATACACTACCAAACGTAAGGTAGACAGCTAGTGGGAAGCAGCCGCATAGCACAGGGAGACCAGCTCGGTGCTTTGTGACCACCTGGAGGGGTGGGTTAGGGAGGGTGGAAGGGAGGGAGACGCAAGAGGGAAGAGATACGGGAACATATGTATATGTATAACTGATTCACTTTGTTATAAAGCAGAAACTAACACCATTGTAAAGAAATTATAGTCCAATAAAGATGTAAAAAAAAAAAAATAGCACAGGAAAAATCTGTCCTAGTAGTTTTTTATGCCTGTGAATATTCTGTCATGTGTTCTTATATCTTCTTTTATTTAGGAAACACAGATGTAGAATATTAAAAGATCAGTTTTTTATTACTGGGCTCTGGTTGAGAATTGCCTTTTACTCTAGAAGAACATATAAGTAAAAGAATAAATATTATTTTGGAGGTGGCGGTACACAGATGGAAGATGGTGCTAGTTGCTTGTAAAGGTATTAGACTCAGTGAGAAATGCCTTGGGCCCGAGAAATGGCCTTGATGGGGACTCTATAATAATACTAGTCACCTTAATTCACTGACCCCAGCACGTATGTTCAAAAACTGTTCTTTGAGTTAAAGATGACAATCACATTGGTTGATATTATTATTTTATAAACCAATATAGGGTGAGACTAGCTTTATGCATATCCATGTTGTCAGTATTTTCCACCATTTGATTCATCTCTGTATTCACCTAGTCATTGAGGAGATGTTATTTGGGCTTTTGCTCTCTGCAGGCATCCTGCTGACACTGGGTATACAGTGGTGAACAAGGTGGACATATAATTCCTGCCCTCATGGGACTTCCATTCTAGTAGAGTGTCAGACATTGACCAAACAAATAAATATGTATATACACATAAATCATCTGAAATGCTATGAAAATACAGGCACGGTTATATTATGGAGAATAATAAAGGGGACTTTCTTTATGAAGTGGTCTGGGACATTTTGTCTGAAGAAGTGACATGTTAGGTCAAAAAATAAAAAGGAACCTAACATACAGAAAGGTGTTTATGTATGTTTGTGTTGACGTTTATATATATGTATGTTTGTGGGGGTGCTTTTAGGCAAAGATAATAACATGTGTGAAAGCCCTGAGGTATGAAGATTGCAATGTATTTACAAATTGGAAACAACAACAACAACAAAACTGTTTTCAGTACAGTAAGTGAGAGAAAGAAGTGTAAAGGAGCTATAGCTGCAGTCCAGGTAGGGTATAAAAATTACCTACTGTTCTTTAGGGAATTCTGCATATGCTTATTTGCCCATTATTTTCCACAAATTTATCTGCCTTATGTCCTTTTTTGGAATAATTGCATTTGCCAAAAATCATAAAGTATTTTAAATATACTCACTTCAAATGGGAAATGAAATTGGGAGAGGCAATGGAATTTACTTACTCTAGGTCATAAATCAAGCAACTGGCAGAACTGAATGTGAATATTATGGCCATTGGATTCCAAAACCCATGATCTTTTCAGAATGCTCCATGGCTCTTCACGAACCCCAATCCTGGATGGGTCGTTATGGTTTCACTTGGTAGAAATATCACACAAATTTTAAGCAGAGAGCTCTGAATGTAGAAACCACAGACTGAAAGCAAACCTCAGAACCTGCAATTCTATACCCACAGTCTTAGACAACTGTGAAATACATGTTGATGAAAAATGAATATGTGCTATTTGGTACACATTAACTGGGAATGTCTACCCATCATCTATGAAACTGTTGTTCTTTTGCTGATCTATAAAATAATAGATATGAATAATATAAAATCTGCTATGAGTTAACAATGTGTGTAACTGAGTTGCACAAAATAAGTTGTCAGCTATTATTTGTAATCCTAATTGTTATTTTTCAGTTTCCATCATTTAGTTAACAACGTGTGTAACTAAGTTATATGAAATAAATATTAATGATTATTTTTAAACTTAATTTTTATTCATTCAGTGTTCTATCATTTATTTAACAATTCCAAACAATTATTGAGTTCTTTCTCTGGACCAGAACTTAACTCAGTGTTGGGTGAAAATGGTGGTCAGTACCAGGAGAAGTGTATATATATAAATAAAAGCAGTTCTTTTTATTAAAAACTAATACACAAAATATGGATAAGGCATCATAGAACCACCAAAGAGCAATCCAAGTGGTGGTACCAAGAACGTCTTGACTGTGAAGGTAAACTGAGCTGATTCTTTTTGAAATATTCCTTCTCCTATATTTTTATTTATTTATACTTCTTGGATTTAATACATTTTTTTCAAAGGATTATGCATATAAAGAAAGTCTGTATAAAACTCTCCATAAACACGTAACTGCTGAAAGTATTTGTTAAATGCTACATGTAAAGGAAATTGAGAAAACAATGTTGATGATGCACATATCCTTCCTACAGCTCTGCATTTTCCTTCCCATTTATCTTTAAAGCAATGCTTTCTCATTTCCTGAACTACCAAGTGTTTCCAAAGCTATCATACAGATCAGCGTTGCTAGAAACCAATATAATCTAAGCTGAAAGTATGAGATCCTAATGTTCGAAAGAGTACAGTTCTTTTCAAAGTTCCACATCGAATGCCATCATATTCTGCTTGGCATAACCAGCAATATCTGTTCTTTGCTTGGCATGATTAACAACTACCCCCACAGCACATCCAAGGCTTTTTTCTTCTATATTCTAAAGTTCCATTTCTTTTTTGGTATGACTTTACCTGGTACCCTTGAATAATATTTGATAGCTACCTATTTAAAGCTAATAACTAGAAAAGAGACCACAGTAACACATCAGTTTGGGTAAGCATATGAAACTCTTAAGTTTAAGGATAAACCTGTAGAAGTGTAGAAATGTGTCATTTCCTATATTTAGAACAGATTTTTCTAAAGCAACAATTAGTACTACTTCCAACTGTTCTAAGAGCACTTCATAAATGGTCACATATTTGAAAGGATCTCATGAAGTGACAGTTTCACTTGGGTATACACAAAGGTCCAATTGCAAATAAGATGTAATTGCAAATAAGGTATCTTCTAGAAATACAGTCACATAAGACACCTGACATCAAAGGATGTAAAGTTGTTATTAAGATACTACTTAACTCAATGGGCTTTGAGCTGATACGGAGTTTTAATTGGAAAAATAGGTTCTTTGAAAACTTCAAAGAGAAAATTGAAGAGAAAAGAAAAATTGGTTATTCTCAGTGAAAAATACATTTTTCAAAAGATCCACTCTTTTAGTAAAATTTCAAGAAGACTAACTCATCCTAAGGACTCGTGTGAAAAAAATATGTATTTTTTTTATAGATCAAACTTTGAAATTTCTGCCAAGTACATTGTTAGAAGAATTTTGGGATATATGTAGCAAAAGAACATGATATTATAACCTAATGAATTTTATATTATGCCCACAAGAGGGAAATTTAAAAAATAAACTTAAAAATAAATATATTTGTCTCTTGTTTTATTCTCAAGATGAATTATGTGGTTTAGTAAGATTTTATACCTTTATCAGAAGTATTTTAGAACTGTTGGGCTGAGGGGAGGTGGTGTCTTAGGATGCCATTTCATTTCATAAAATCCAAACACATTTTTCTATATTAGTGGATACAATCAAAGCACATTTATCTAAATAATAAGCTTTGGGGAGGAAAAGCATAAATGGGCACAGACTTTTCTTATTTTTCTGCCTTGTCAAAATCATTATAGTTTTCTCTCCTTCAAAAGAACATGTGGCTTGAGTGTGTCCTTCTTGGCATAAATTATTTCTACATGATAAAAGCTGTATTTATTGAGTGCCTACAAAGTGCTAGATGCATCCTGTGTGTTACCAGTAATTCTCATAATAGTCCTGTTAGGATGTGTCATCCCCACTTTACATGTGAAAATCCTGAGACACAAAGGATGTAAGTAACTTTTCTCAAGTCTCGCACACAGGAAGTGCTGGAGCCTGAAACAAACCAGGTCCATCTGATTTCAAGGCTTCTGCTCTTTGTAATATAACAAGCAACTTCTCTGTTTACTCAGAAACTTCTTTTACAAGTTTGCTCTTCACTCACTTTTTAGTTTTCCTCTCACTTTGAACAAGAAAAAGTTTGTCTACTTATAGAGTCCTAGTAGGGCAGAGATGGCTAACTGAGAGTAACTGAAGAAAGCTTAATAAAGGGATTATTTAAAGGGTGTGGGCAGGATTAAGAGAAAAAGGATAATGGTAAGGCTCCCTACAACTAACAATGCCCAGAAAACTTTACCACCCTTGGGCCTGCAGAGCAAGGAGAGGAAGTAGATATATGAACCTGGAGACAATTATAGGTGGGGGAGAGGAAATCTGGCAGATCCTGTGTGCTTAGACACAGGAATGCGGCCACTGCCAACCACAGACTGACATGAAGGGAGCCAGGGAAATAAAATACCCCAACCTCTCTTTTGTCAACTTCTAATCTGCTGCTGATGCCTCCTACTGGTCAAATCTAAACAGTAGCTAGAGGTCATGAGAACCCATGGTTGCTGTAAGTCATAGATATCAGTTTGCTGGGGCACGGGGCAGGGTAGAAAAAGGTGTGGGATGAGTCTGGAGGGATCTACAGAGATTATCCACTACACATGTACAGATGTATAACTTCAGAGGAGCTTTGAGCATCACCTTTGGGGGCAGAAAACAATGTATGCACTTTTACCACTAAAGAATAAAATTTAAAGTTTTTTTTTTTTTTTTTTTTTTTTAGTAAACTGTAAGTAGTTGTAGATGCTTACAAGCAAACATGGGAACGGCAACTATTGACGTTAATGTACTTTTGAGTTTGCTTGCTCTGTGCAAGACGATGCAGGAGACAAAGGTGAACAATATACAGTGAACTTTTAAATTAGTAACTAGCAACATCAAAAGTTATCTCTTCAATTATAATATATTACAGTGAATAAGAAAAGCTCTCTTATAAGTCTAATGCAAGACAGAATACTTTAGGGCACAAAATTATGAAGGGGTTTCTAAACTGATGAAAATACATTTTTAAAGTTTTGAAGGTGAAATGAGTGCCCTTGTTTTTATCTTTATCTTTGTGCACTGTTCTCTAATTTCCAAGTCACATAGCCCACCCCAGTAGGTTCATTTCCTTGTTATATGTCCTGTTAGAAACATATACTTTGCTTACCATGTTTGCATGTATTTGTTTGTTAGGATATTATTTAACATATAGTCTTTTTAGCTATAAGGGAAGTTCCATGAGGGCAAGGGTCACACTCGTCTTGTTTACAGCCACAACTTCAGCACCTGGCACTGGGTCTGCATGTACAGTATGCAAATAAATACTTACCAAATGAAAGACTGAGATAAAGATAAAGCTCTATTAATTAATTTACTAATTAATATATTCATTTGACAAGTGTATTGTAATAGATGTTTATTGTAATAGATGCAAGATATTCTTTCTAGACAATGGGGATATGGCAGTGAACAAATAGATAAAAGACCCTGTACCCATAGAGATTAAAATCTCAAGGGGACCTCGAGAGGCATTTACTCTTTGTGGTACAGTGTTCTGAAATCTGAAGGCTCAGACAACCTATCACCTTAGTGTTGTTTTGAAGTACAAATGAGATTTTTCTTTAAGTTAAATATTCATTCGGTAATGCCACAAATAAGATATGAATATTTATCATTACAAATAGATAGCTAGCAGGAACCTGCTGTATAGCACAGGGAGCTCAGCTCGGTGCTCTGTAACGACCTAGATGGGTGGGATGGGGGATGGGGGGGGAGGGAGGCCCAAGAGGGAGGGGATATAGGTATACATAGAGCTGATTCATTTCATTGTACAGCAGAAACCAACACATCATTATAAAGCAATTTTACTCCAATAAAAAAACAACAAAAACAATGATCCATACACTTATTTGTGGTATTGCAAATCGCCCCTCCCCCACATGCCATTAATGTTCTTGCTTCCTTTTTAAAACTCAAATAGATTTTGGCAAGAATTGAACCGAAGAGTCATAGAGATGTCTGCTACTTATGAAAGGTGCTATGATGCAAAGGGCTCTCTTTAGAATGCGCAGGGAAAAAAACAACAACAAAGTAGTAAAAGATAAATTTGTAACAGTTTTTTTCCCCATAATTTCCCAACATAGTCAAGTTCATAAGCTCATGATATATAGTTCATCCACAGTCAGTGTCTCCTTATTCCTTTAATAACCTGGTCATTCACTCAGCTACATTTTCCTCATGTTATTTTTTTTTGTCCTGCAAACTTCTACCCTTCAGAGTGGAGCTCAGATGCTACCAACATTGGAAAATCTTTCTTAATGCGTTTATGCAGTATTAGCTATCATGTTCCCTGTGCTTCTGTAACACTCTCAATGCATCTCTATTCTAGTATTGATACGCACTTTTCTGTGACACCATGAGCCCCCTCAAGGAGGAAACCAAGTCTCATTCAGTTTTGAGATCTTGGCATCTTGCACATTTTTGGTTTATAGAGAGAGAGAAATGTATGGGTAGATGGATAAGAGTGATGGTTTCACTCATGCACAAAATCTGACACAATATGAATTTTTGATCTTGGATAAACTCTTTAATCTCTCTGTCTCCTCATCTTTAAAATGAGAATAATAAACTCACAGAATTATGAGTGTGAAAATTAAATGATTAGATAAACATAAAGTGCTAGAATAATGCCTGGTACATAGTTTATCCTATATGTATTTGCTATTATTATAACTGAATCAATGATGCCATGTATATATAAGATGTAATAAGATTTAAAGTCAGAGCCATAAATATGTATTATGTAGAATTTTAAAAAAAGGGAAGCTTCTGGAGCTTTTATACCAATAAAATAATGAGCAGCTCATTTTCCAAAAACTTCATATTTCATGTAGCACAGAGATACAGAGCACTATAAAGAAACTAATCTGGTTTAGGTTTTGGTAGTTTGGGTCAAGGACTGCATCTGGGTGAAAGAAAATGCAATATATTTGAGGGAATTCCTGCCTAAGTCCTTGAAGGAACGAGACCTCTATGTTCAAAAGACAACAGCCATTTGAATTAGGATTTATGAATCAATGCCTAAGAGAGAAACTGAGAGTTAGTGGATTCCCTATACACTCTCAAAGATTAAAATCTAATAGCAGAAGCAAACTTTCTACCAACATAATAAGAAATTAGGGAATTTCATGCAAACTGACAATGGTTCTAATGGAGAAACCCAAATGAGACCAAAACTTCCTCCTGATCTGCCTAATTACAATGTCTAACAAGGCTCATAAACATTCTTTTCCTTTTGCTAGTTCTTTTTGTGTTTGGAAATCATGGAAGCACGAACAGGAGATAGCCTGGTTAAGGCACGTATCACAAATAACCTTGAACAGTTGCAGATATCCTTTTAAAATAACCTCCAGATAACTTTTGAAACCTTGAATTTTATCATTCAATTAATGTACCACAGCTGTGTTTCATGCAGATGGGAGCAGTGGACTTCTTGAAGGAAAGACTGGTAATGATCTTGGTGGAACCAAGTAGTGATCATTGGAGGAATTCTGACAATTGACATTTCATCCCATTGTGTGTGCCTGAAATCTATGCCCCTTCACACATTCCTATAAGATCACTTGTGACCCAAAACACAAGGTGCTTTCGGGATATAGGCTCCTGAGCTATCTCTTGCTTGAAGTTAGCTAAAAACAAGGAGATTTCAGTAACATTCATTCATCATCAAGTTCATATTCAAATGGAAATGCAGTACATGGCCATCAGGTTTAACAAAAATATTTGTTGTTTTTTTTCTAGCACTACCATGACCACTGATAGACTTCAAATGCCTAATCAAAGTGTTTGGGTTCTCAACATTGTGAGAAAGGGATGAAAATGAAACCTTTAAATACCTTGGAGTTATTATTATGAAAACCATATTGGTGCTCCTTGCATCACACTCAACGTATTTGTGTGTGTGTGTGTATAATAGGGTAAAATGGAATCCCTGATCATCCTTGCCTGCCTCATGGAAGGTAATAGCAAATGAAAACTAACCTTGGGTTTGGATAAAGATAAAACACTTAAAGTCTCATAGTACTTCTGACAAGCTGCAAAGTTATAATATTTATACTACTGCTGAGAACAGCACAGGTTGTTCCACTCTAAAGAGCTCAAAAAAGTCATTTGGCCAAAGTACGTGGACCCTGCAATGAACCTGGATTACACCCTGTCCTGAAGTAGGGAGTTTCTGGAGACCACCCACTGCATCTCTCAGGTCTATGACAACGTTTTGAAAAACTAAAAATCTGGTCCAATCTCTTCCAACCACACATTGTTATTGGAAAAACCAATAACTTAACTAGAAGAAATTTTGTTGATGTGTAGAATATGAACCCAAACACAAGCGTGATTAGTCTAACCAGTACTGCACTGGGGCACAAATTGTTCTATATTTCTTTCCTGCTGTGAACATTTGTAACCATATAACTTCCCACTTCTTGCCACCTGTTGCTCTTGTTCTTACTTATGGGTTTCTTTATACTGTGCCAAAGGCTGGCAATTTCTACATCTGCTTTTGAACAAGGCTGGCATAGTCTATCATTGAAAGCTTATTTCAAAAGCTTAAGAATGGGAAAAAATTAGTTTACTAATGCTAGAAAAAAACCCCAGAAAAATAGTATTTATTCTGGATACTTTTTCAACCAGTTCAGGATGAGAAATTTTAACTATTGCCATGGTGTTTAAAAATAAAGTCCATTTTTAAAGACAAGTGATAAATAATAAGGATTGGATATATTATTGCTATTATTAATATTGCTGTTTATTATGTTTGTAACACTAATTATTAATAATTAATTTACCACCTATTATTTATCAACTACTCTTCTCAGGGATATTTATTTTATAGAAAGTCAGAATTTGAGTTTTGATTTAGTTTAATATTATTTTAGCCTTGATTTTTTTTTTTTGTTAACCTTGATTTTTGAAATTATATTTTTAAAATCATGGTTTATACTCATCAGGAAGATTATACAATTTTGCAAAGTTTTGAGTTCAATAAAACCTAAGATTATTTTTGTCAAGCACTTTTTATTCTCATTATAAAAACCACATGTGTTTTGAGAGATAGCACATGTGCTTGGGGGTGTTTTCCCCTTTTATTTATTTTTTAAGTTACATGGAATAAAATTGACTTTTTTGGTGTAGAGTTATTTGAATTTTGACACAAACAGAAATTCTTATAACCACTCCAAAGGCAAAGTCCGAAAACTTGCAACATCCTAAAGAATTCCCAAGTCCTCCCATTTGTGTTCAGACTCTCCCTTTACCCTTAATTCCTGACAATCAGTGATTTGTTCTTTTTACCTATTTTTTGCCTTTTCCAGAGTTCCACATAAACGGAATCATATGCTGTATAAATTTTAAGATTAGGTTCTTTCATTTGGCAAAATGCATTTGAGAATCATCCATGTTTGTGTATCAATAATTTATTCATTTGTATTACTAAGTCATAACTCCACTGTATGGATGTAACACAATTTTTTTTTTTTTTTTGGCCACACCACGCATCATGTGGGATCTTAGTTCCCTGACCAGGGATCGAACCCGTGCCCCCTGCATTGGAAGCGCGGAGTCTTAACCACTGGACCCCCAGGAAAGTCCCGGATGTAACACAATTTGATTATTCAATCACTCATGTAAGTATTGATACGTATGTGTTGTGCCCAGTTTTTGTGATTATGAATAATGCTACTATAAACATTCATATTGAGGTTTTAAGTTCTCATAAATACATGGAAGTAGGCTTGCTGGGTCATATGGTAAGTGCACATTTAACTTTTAGAGAAACTGCCAACTTTTTTCAAAAGTGGCTGTACCAGCACCAATGTATGAGAGAGTTCCTGGTGTACCATACACTCATCAACGGAATTGTTGTTGCTGTTATTGTTAGATTTTTCTAATACTTAATCATGAGAGGCTGTTTGCACTGAGACTTTAATTTGCATTTCCTTAAGTACTAACGATTGAGCATCCCTACATGCGCTTTTTACCATTCATATATTTTCTTTGGTGAAGTCGCTGTTCAAATATTTTGACTATTTTTTTAACTAAGTGATTTGTTCTCTTATTATTAAGATTTGAGAGTCTTTTATACATTCTGTACACAAATTGTTCATCTCTGTAAATATTTTTCCCAGTCTGTGGTTTGCCTTTTCATTTTCTTAGCAGTGTCCTTTGCAAAGCAAAGTTTTTATTTGCAATGAAGTAAAATTTTATGTATCATGCTTTTGGTGTTGTATCTAAGAAATCATTGCCTAACCCAATGTTAAGAATATTTTAGATTAGGTTTTTACAGTTTTATTTTGACATTTAGGGATATAAGATATTTAAGTTAATTGTTCTATGTAGTATGAGGTATAGAATAGCAGTCATATTTGGCATATGCCTATCTAGTTGTTCCAGCTAGTTGTTCAACTATTTGTTGAAAAGACTCTCCTTTCTCCATTCAGTTGCCCCTACACCTTTGTAAAAAATCAGTTGCCCATACTTATGTAGGTCTCTTCCTAAATTTTCTATTCTACACTATTGGTTATGTGTCTGTCCTTTCACCTATACCATACTGTCTTGACCTCTCTAGCTTTATAACGTTCTTAAAAATAAGTAGCACTTGGGCTTCCCTGGTGACGCAGTGGTTGAGAGTCCGCCTGCCGATGCAGGGGACACGGGTTTGTGCCCCGGTCCGGGAAGATCCCACATGCCGCGGAGCGGCTGGGCCCATGAGCCATGGCCGCTGAGCCTGCACGTCCGGAGCCTGTGCTCCGCAACGGGAGAGGCCACAACAGTGAGAGGCCCGCGTACCGCAAAAAAAAAACAAACAAAACAAAACAAAAAAGAGGTAGTGCTAGTCCTCTAAATTTGTTTTTCTTTTTTAAATTGCTTTGGCTATTTGAGTTCTTTTACCTGACCTTATACATTTTAGAATCAGCTTATCTATATATACAAATAATTGTGTTGACATTATGACTGAGATCGAATTAAATCTAATATATATCACTTGGGGAAGAATTAACATCTTAATTATGCCAAGTTTTCTAGTCCATGAATCTCATATGGTTATTTATTTAGGTATTTCTTTGATTGATTGAACTATATTTCTGTAGTTTTTTTCAAAATCCTGTACATAGTTTATTAGATTTATAGCTAACTATTTCATTTTGTTGGAGCTTTTACAAAAGATAATATCTTTTTAAACTTCAGTTTTCCACTGTTCATTTTTCAATCATGCATTGCTAATGTACAGAAATGCAATTAATTTTTGTTTATTGCTATTGTATTCTGTGAACTTTCAAAATTATTTATTAGTTCTAGGAATGATAAACATTTTGTAGATTCCTTGGAATTTTCCACATAGACTATCATGTTGTCTGCCAGAAAGGGTACTTTATTACTTTCCAACTGTATACCTTTATTTCTTTTTCTATCCTCATTTTATTTTCTAGAACTTCCAACCACTGAATAGCAGTGGTGAAAGTGGAAAATCTTGCCTAGTTCCTAATCTTGGGGGAAAGCAAGCTCTCACGATTAAGTATGATGTTAGATGTAAATCTGTTGTAAATGCATTTATCACATGGAGGAAGTTTCTTTCTAACCCTAGGTTGCTGACATTTTTATCATGATAGATGTTGAATGTCTTTTTCTGCATTGATTGATATATCATGTAGTTTTCCTCTCAAGTCTGTTAGTGTGTGGTAAATTATAATGATTGTTTTTTGAGTGCTGAACCAACCTTGCATTCCTAGGTGATATTTAATATATTTAATTCTCACAGTAATCCTAAAAGAAAGTTTTGATTATGCATGTTTAAGATTGAGAAAATTAGAGTTAACTTAAGGACATTCAGCCCAGTAATTGCCAAACCTATGAACTGAACTCAAGTCCATGAGATGCCTGAGCTATGTTCCTTTTACCATAGCACCCTGCCTTTCACAAATATCAAGAAGAAATATTATTAATGGCCTCTAGGGCAACAACAAAGACTCTCCCTCTCTATACTCCACTTCCAAGGTAAAGAGGCCCTGGTAATGTTCTAGAAAATGGACATGTTTGTTCCAGGGTTCTTAAGAGTGAAGCCAATGGATACACTGATAAAAGAGATCACAAACTCTGGCATGTACAGCCTCTCTCTTGGTCTTGCCTTTGCACTATATTTGTCTTCCATGTGTTGGGATTTGTGAAGGTGAAGCAAAAACAGTATAGGGCTTATGCCGCTAACCTTTTGGAGGATAGTTTAACCAGTTTAGACTACTCCTTAGGGATATATTTTCATTTTCTTTCAGATTTCCTGGTGTTTATTAAGGTTCTGAAAGAATGTGACTTTAAGGTTCAAAATTAGATATAGGCCTAGAAGAAAGAAACCTAAAAGGCCACTAGATCTGCTGTTATTTTATATCTTAAAGCATAGTCCAGTTCAGCAGAGCTAATAATTTCACCTAGAATTTTGAGGCCAAGGCCCTAGTTAGAAAAAAATAAAACAAACAAAACACACTGTCTTGTGTCTTCTCTGCATATCTTTCTCATGAATCTATTTTAAGATTTGAAAATAAATTTCCTGGGTCTCAGTTAAATCTTTATCTTAATTCAAGAAATGCTAACAAATCCTTAGGGATTCTATGCTCACATTCTTTGTCTAGTTCCACAGCATTATTGGAATTTACTTACTGAATAGTGATACCGACATTCAAATAATGTCTAAGGGACAATAAAAAAAGTGCTTTAAAATAAATATACATATATTTTTTATTTAGGGTAGAGAAGGAGGGTAGAGTTTGGATGATCTTAGGAAGAATATGACTGGAGTATCTACAGCAAGACCACTTGTTATGTAAAACGGAAGTTATTAAGAAAACAATTGCCAACCTATACAAAATCAATGCTCAGCACTTTAGTTATTATATCAAAGCTGAAAGCAGTAAGAAATTTAAGAATAATTCATTTAATTCAGTAAAAGTCTAATGTCAAAAACTTCAAGGGAGCTTCATTGCCTCCTAATTTTCTTTTAAAAGCTGAGTATAAATGTTCTAATCTTGTCACTATAGAATGAAGAATGTATTTTAAATTGATAGAATGACATTATAAAAAAGAATGTTTTCAAATCACTCACGATATGCAGAAATTTCATGCCCAGTTCAAAGACAGAGAAAAAGGGAACATGTCCCTTGCTTTATTTCCCTGGTTTTCAAGGAATCACTTGTCCTTGATAGGTTTTCTTCCAAAATGGCACACAAAAGAACAAAGAAATGTTCTGGAATTTTCTTTTCTACTCTTTAAAAAGGAAAATGGACTGATGGATGAAGAAGAGGTGCTTTTTTCAACAGGAAAAAGAAATGAACAGCAAAGAAATGTGAACAGATTCAAAAGACAAGAGCCCACTGGCTGCTTTGTCTCTTCCAATGGAAACTATAGCCATAATTTTTTATTCAGATATGCATTGTCAGTAAAGGTTACTTTATTTATTTTTACCTTACTGACTGGATTACAGACGTTTTGCAGTCAGAGGCAGCAGTGGTCAAACAGGTGAGACTGGAATTGGTATAGGTCACAAACACAGTTCTGGGTATGGCACTGAACCTCTGAATATAGTTATCTTTAGGCATACTAGGTCTTTTTAAGGACATACTGTTATGTGAATGAAAAGGTTTAGATGGGACTCTCATTTCAAAAGGGAATACCCCAAGAGGTCTAGCATACAGTATTTTTCAATATGTCAGTTGGTATAGTGGTCTCAGGGCAGTGCTAAGAATATTCAGTAGCTCCTAAAGAGATTCGAGATAGACCTGGGCATATAAAGGCCTTAAAGTAGCTTACTTGCATCTCCAAACAGACATACACACACACATGCACACACATACACGCATATACTCATACCTACACCAAGTAACATTTGGTCAGTCTGGCTCTCTGCCTTGGTACCCATGGCTACTTCACAGCCACAGTGTGTGTTTTGGGGTTGGGAGTATGGTTTCAGGATAAAAGAAATCACTCCTCTAAACTATAAGCAATTTCCGCAAAATCGAAACAAATAAATTGGCCTGATCATAATGGTCATGAACAATTCTAAGGAAGAATACTGCATATTATTTTTTTAAAAATCCCAAAGCAGGGGATTACTCCAATGCTAGATTTGGATCAACTTCCAGATTCTGGACAATTTCAATTCCAAGACTGCAATATACTATGGTTTTCAGAGTTAAATTCTGTGATTCTGTTTCTAAGAGAAGTCTCAAGGCCTTTATTTCAAGTTTTGTTCTAGTTCTTCTCAGCCCTACTTTATTTAACCTCCCTTCAGTTTCTTTAAGTCTGCAACTGTGAAGCTGCCAATAAATGCAAGGAGGCTATAAACTCAGGTAGCATACGTTTATAGACTTGGGCAGGAGCCATTGTGTGTAAATTCTCTTCACTAACCCAATCCCTTTGTTCTGTTTTTGAAAGAAATAACAAGGGAACTCAAAGACTAAATTGATGAAAGGAGTACATAAATATAGTTTATGACATTAGTGCTTTGAGGTTAAGTTCTGAAGTAACTCCTAAGGTAAGGGGTTAGTTTCATATTAAATTCATTTTCAAGTTAAACTGGTTCTCCAACATAATTAAAATAGACTGAAATTTATGATAGTTCTATACATAGGTTAAAATAATAATATTTCTCTATAAACATAGAAAGAGTAATTATACTAAGATCAAAAAATTAGACAATTCCAAGGAAATGCATGTAAGTCACTTTCAGATAACAGTTTCCCCCAAATGCATGCCATAGCAGCCTTCCTATATTCTTATTTAGGGATTAAAAGAGTATACTATAAAGGCAGTATAATTATTGTCTTCAGTTAAATAATATATAAAGTAACTTCTTCAGTGAAGTACCAATGGGAACGGCATTCCGGGATGATAGGATGACAACTTGCAAATATGTGTGATTGAACCAGGCATAATTCCCTTCACTTCCTTCGCCTGATTTTAAGAGCACCATGGGCAACCTACTGTCGAGGCAGAACTCAGCACTGCTGAGGAAATATAGTTCATGGCTGCCATGGAATTGCAGGATGAGGTACAATTTTAAGTGTGTTCAAGCCATTCCCAACTGTAAGGCACACATATGAAACAGTCTGTGTCTTGTGAATCTCTTTTAAAAGAACCCTGATTTCTGGAACACTGGTGACAGCATATAACATTCATTTCCTGAAATACATAGATATTTTTCTGATTCCACTTATGACTTTAGAGGTTAACGGGGAGTTTAATATATCTAGCTGTACATTCAAAAGCATCCATACACTCACACAGTCTCCCTTTACTCTTTCCTTAAAAGTAATGTCTTGGGCTTCCCTGGTGGTGCAGTGGTTGAGAGTCCGCCTGCCGATGCAGGGGACATGGGTTCGTGCCCCGGTCCGGGAAGATCCCACATGCCGCAGAGCGGCTGGGCCCGTGAGCCATGGCCGCTGAGCCTGCGCGTCTGGAGCCTGTGCTCTGCAACGGGAGAGGCCACAACAGTGGGAGGCCCGCGAACCGCATAAAAAAAAAAAAAGTAATGCCTCTTTCTTTTGAGTTTTAATAGCACCTAGGCTCCTTAACTAATAATGGTAATTTTATTTGCATTGTAATTTTTGCGAGTAAGCTATATTTCTACCATTGAACTCAGTCCCTTGAGGTCAGGGACAACAGATGCTTCCTCATTTCTGCCATAGTAGCTTGGTCAGTGCTTTACATTCACAGAGCAACTTGAAGCACTATGTAGATTTCAGTATACCAAGGGCCAGCCATGCTCCTTAAAATATACCAATATACCATCACAGACTAAAAATCCTGAAACAGCTATCAGAGTATTATATAAATAGCAATATTGTTTCACTATATGCTACAGCTATTAGATTTTTTAAAGTATATTACCTATTAACATGTATACACACAGAGATTATTACTCATGTAATTTTTTATGTTTTATGATTTTAAAATTATGATTTTGATGAGTTATTATTTATCAAATAAATCCTTTATTTGACTTTTCTATTTTTGCTTAGTCAATATTATTATAATGATGATTATATTCATTAAGGGATTTTTATATGCCAGGCACTATGCTAAACCATTTACATACCATATTTCTGATCACATAAAATGTATCATTATCCTCATCTAACAGGTGGCTGAAAATATAGGCGCAGAGGGCCTAGTTAAATTGCTTTAGGTCATATAAACAGTTGAGCTAACATTCAAACACAGATTTATATTTATCCAAATCCTGTGGAATTTTCACAATAGCTCTCTTATCTCCATATAAATATTTTGAATTTTTAAATTATAATTTACTTAATTTAAGGAATGATCAGTATATCACTTGGAAATATTTGTTGTTGGAGAGCATATTAATTAACAGACACAGTGACTGATTTTATGTCATTAATTTTCAATTAATACTCCCCCAATTTTCATGATCAACCACGCACATTGGGAAGTATCTACTTCACTAGTCCTATCGTGGAAAGTTACAAGGAGAGTAGAAAATGTGGGGTTATAACATCTAATCTTAGACTTCATGGAGGGGAAAGGACAAGTGAAAATGAACTCTTCAATTGCAAAGATGGGCAAAACAGTTATACTGCTAACCGTACCTACAATATAGAATATGTAAAACTACAAATTATGAAGAACATAGGAAAGGCAAAAATAGGTGTGGGTTTCTTGAAGTGAGCAAATGAACAGATATGATAAAAAGGAAGTAAGATGTGTACAGACGTATTCAATAAGTGCACACAAACGTGCAAGCATGTCACTTGGAGATCATACTGGCTAAAGTTTGTGAACATACTTCTGAGTGTTTTGACTTGAATCATTAGAAGTTAGTACTTGGTGAAATGCAAAATGGTATTAGCAGGATCAATTTATTTGGAAAAATCTGGGATAGATAAGTTCCTTTTTATAAGGTCTACTTCTATGCAGTCTAATATGCGCACTATAATTGGCATATCTCCAAAAGAAATGTTAGCTTAACTTATGGTAATTATTGGAGACAGTGGAAATGATAATAAAACACTTTTCTCACATTGGCAAAATTTGCAACTCTTCAGCTAATCTAATTAGACTTAACATTTTTGTTACAATTAACATCTCTTTATCCACACGATAGCTATTATTCGCATCAGTCCTCTCTCTTAGACTATTGACTACTTGCAGTCAAGATCTGCAAACTAATATATCTTTTTATCTTGCAAACCATGGGACACCATACCCTGCACAGTTTGCAGAGCAGACAAATTCCTGAATGACAGAATGACATATTTCAATCCTCAGATACATCCAAGTTGATTTTCCATGTGACAAATTTTACAAATGGATCCCTCTGTTTCCATCAAAGTTAAGATACTTTTCCCTTTCTCCTACTCTAGAAAATTATTATAATTCAAGCCTAGCAATTTCTCCTTGAACCAGAAAAACCCTCTGCCAGAGGTTCAGGAATCTCAGGTCCCAGGACAGAAAGACAAAGCGGCTTCTGACAGCCAGTAGCATGGTGAGTTCACAGGGTGCCCATCCTCCAAACAATGGAAATATCTACTGATACTGCTCTAACATTAGACTCTGCAGCTCTGCTTACATTATGTCATTCCCTGCTCTAAAACTGTCGATGGCTCCCCCAGGGCAGCCTGTTCCACATTCAGACAGTTCCAGCTGTACAGAACTTTTTGTAGAGCAAAAATCTGCCTGCCTATGGTTCCTGACATTGGTCTGTTCTGCCCTTCAGAAAAAAAAAAAAAAACTGCAGTCTTTCTTTCATATGACAGCTTTTCAAATATTTGCAGACAGCTATCATTTCCCCTTCAAATTCTGTATTCTCTAAACTAAAGATTTTGTTTCTACAACTGTTTTTTGGGGTGTTGCCGAAACACACCATCTTCCTTCAATTCCTATAAAGGTGATGATTTGGGATTCAGTTCAGAATCAACTCTTAACCTGTGCTCGATTTCACTGTGTTATATTTTTCCCAGAGAGAAGTAACATTGTGTAGAAATATCTGGAGGTGAGGAAAAAGTTTTTTATTACTGGAAAACAGTGGAAAGTGATGGAGAGTGGGACAGGGGACAGAAATGGGGCTACAGAGGAAAGCAGAGATTAGCTCTTGAATGGCCTTGCATGGCCTGCTGGGGAGTTTAGACTTTATCTTAAGGGGAACAGGGAGCCACTGCAAGCTTTTAAGCTGTGGAGTGACACAGTCTAATTCATCTTCTCAGTGTGGAGAATGGATGTGAATAGGATAAGAGTAAGTCATGATAACAAGTGAATAGGCTGCTTCAGTTATCAACAGGAGAACAGAAGGTGGTCTTAGAGCCATGGTTGTGGCCGTGGAACTAGAAAAAAGTAGACAGTTTAGAAAGTTAGAATTCACAGCCATGAGGTTTGATTGAAAATACTCATTTAATACTAAATATAAAAGAATATCCTGTCAGCACTAGAGTATGTTTCAACAGCATAGAAGCAGAGAGATAGCAGACATTAGTTCCAAGTGGGGATAGTAACAGTGGTAGAAGAAAAAACGTGCCATTTGAGTTATGTCTTGAAGAATGCATGTGGTTTTCAGAGGGCAAAGCTGGATGTACAAAACAGTAAAGCAAATTAACCCAGGCACAGAAGTATATGTATAGTACTGACTGGAACACTCAATTGCAGAAATGTTTGTTTTGTTTTTGCTGATCATTGCACAATGTTGGACTTTGAACTCTATAACATAGTTTTTCTTAATTCATATATATATATTATATATATTGTATATAATTCTGTGGAATTTATTCAGGCTGATTTTAAAAATGAGTTAATCTATTTCCTAGAACATAAGAAACTTAAACCTAGTCTTGATTTCTGGAAAACATACATAATCAACTTCACAGCAGATGACAACTTGAGGGGAAAGAGTAAGTATATTTTGTATGATTGGAACAACTGAGGAAATTGATGCTATAGATAAGGTCAGACACACCTCCCATTGCCCCTCCAACACACACACGCACACGCGCGCGCACACACACACACACACACACTGCAATAGATTCTTAGACCTTTTAAACCAGGCTGGTTTAATTTTTTATCGACTGCAAAACTTACCCACTTAAAAGTTAACAATAGTTTATATGTTCAGTCTTATTTTGCCAGTAGGTCCATATGGACCCCAAACATTTCTTTTTCTGTGTAATGTAGGTGAAGGGCTAACTAAACCGAAGTTTTCCAAGAATCTTGTGATTACTGAGAAAATTCTATCAAAAGATAAAATGGGATTCCTGTGGAATTCTCACAGGAATTCCCTGTGATATTAAAAATTGCATTCAGGGCTTCCCTGGTGGTGCAGTGGTTGAGTCTGCCTGCCGATGCAGGGGACACGGGTTCGTGCCCCGGTCCGGGAAGATCCCACATGCCGCAGAGCGGCTAGGCCTGTGAGCCATGGCCGCTGAGCCTGCGCGTCCGGAGCCTGTGCTCCGCAACGGGAGAGGCCACAACAGTGAGAGTCCCGCGTACCGAAAAAAAAAAAAAAAGTTGCATTCAATGGTCTATCAGCAAAGGCTCTGAGTGATGAAACATGGTGACTTAGAGGGATTCTCTGTTTGATCCCACTTAGAAAATATGTCATCAAGGCTTAGAATGCCAAAAATATGAGAAAAAGGAAAAAAAAACCTGTTAGAAATTGTAGAGTCAGAGGAGACCCTGTAGACAGCTCTGCAGTTTCAATGTGAGGTCCATGGTCACCTGCAGAGTATATTACAATACAGACTCCTCAGTCCTTTTCCAGGACTACTACATCCCTCAAGAAGGAGTCTAAGAATCTGAATTTTAAATATACATACTCATGCTCCCTAAGTTTGAAAACTGCTTGTACAATGTAACCTTCACATTTAATCAATAGAGAAACTGACAGAGAAGATAAATGATTTGCTCAAAGTTGCACAAGTAGCTTTTAACGATGATAGGGGACTTGTCTCAAATCTTTTGTGTCACGATTATTTGCTCTTGATCAGTTGGTCTTGACCATTAGCCCAAATGCATGACATTTACAGAGGACAGCCATGTACTAGCTTCATCATCTTACAGGTTGGCCTATAAAGAATGTGTGCAGACTTGGCCATTGACATCCTGAGACACAGTGTCTTCTCAATGGTTTTCAATCATGTTTGGTTACTAGGTTTTACCAGAAGTCAGAACACCTAAAAAATAAAGTACTAAAGAAATGAACATATACACATTTGTAATTTTTTTGTCAATAAAAAGACATACCTTCCTTTCTATTTTCTTTAATAGAACCTGGAAGAAAATAACTTCAAGATTAGAATCTGTGACAAGCCCAGAAAATATTTAGGCAATATTATGACTTCATCCAAGTGAGATAAGAGAATTCCAGAAAGGGATTATTTCAAGCATCAGCAAAGTGTTAGTAGATAATACCATATAAAGCAAATGGCATTTTATCTAATTAAATTATTCTTTTTTTTCACTTTGTAGATTTTTTTTTTTTCATGGAAAGAATGAAAAGCTATACAGTGTCTGTGAGGGGGAGAAAAAAGTATCATTTTTTGAATGACTGCTGTGAGGTAAACACTTTAGTAGGCACTGCTATCTAATGACTTTAGATACACACACACAAACACAT
The DNA here is from genome assembly GCF_949774975.1 of Lagenorhynchus albirostris. Taxonomy (NCBI): domain Eukaryota; kingdom Metazoa; phylum Chordata; class Mammalia; order Artiodactyla; family Delphinidae; genus Lagenorhynchus; species Lagenorhynchus albirostris. Next base: position 31,274,562 of record NC_083103.1, read on the forward strand.
GGAATCACTTGTTATTCAAATTAGCAGCTATTAAAAAATTTACCAAGAATTAGTAATGTGATTTTAAAACTTAATTCCACTGCACAAGACATGGAATTTTATGGTTTTCTTTTAAGTATCCTATCTTTTGGAGGTATTTTCTGAAAGAAAATCACTGTTATATTTCCCCATGCAATTTTTCATCACAACACTGACAATGGTTACATTACTATAGATGTTAGTTTACAAAAATGATCCTCCCTCCAACGGCTTGCTAAACTGGAAGTGCATTAAGGAAAAAGAAACCAAAATGAAGTTTAAGTTGAGTAAGGATAATGATTTCTTCTACTGCTCCTGCTACTACTGCCACTCGCACTGCCAGATTTTATCAAGCATCAGCAATATTCTAGGAACTCTGCATGTGTTATTTCTAAACTTTGCAACACATTGTTCACTAATTACTTTTCTTCTTTATGTAGAATCAAATCTAGAGAAAGGTTTAGTTAGTAAGGGCAGCAATTATTCTGCAAATCAGACAGGGAGTAAATTTGCCTTGAGAAGCAGTAGTTTTCCAAAGTGATTAGGCAAAACAACATTAAACAGGCCTTATAAGGTGTGTAAGCCCAGAACTGGTGCTCTAGAGTCCAACAAAACAGAAGCTCAAATTCATCACATAGCGTCACCTGGACAAGTTCTGATGAAGACTGGGAGTTATTCAGTGTAGTTTCTTGTTTTGACTCATTCAGTCATCCTGTTATTCAAACATTTACATTACTAAGCACCTACTTTGTGACAGGCACTATTCTAGTTCTATCATATTAAGAGGATGAATAACACAAAGTCCTCCTTTTGTGTGACTCACATACAAGAGGGAAAGACTGTCCATAAAAACATGTAATGTCGGGCTATTTATAAGTGCTCAGAAAAGAAACAAAAAGCAGGGTATGAGAACAAAGAATGATGGGCAGTTCAATTTTAGATGGGGAGATCACAAAAGCTCATTCTGTGAAGGAGAAGAATGAGCAAAAATCTGTGAAGTGGAGAATAAAGCATGCAAACATATGGGCTGAGAGCATCCCGGTGCAAATGCAAAACGAGTGCAGGCCCTGAATTAGAAAGAGTTTGAAATGTTCAAAGAAGAGCAAAAAGGCCTCTGTGGCTACAGAACGGTGAGCAGGAGAAAAGCAGCATTAAATAAGGTAAACGAAAAAGCCAGGAGCCGTATAATGCAGGAGCCTGTAAACCCCAATAAGGAATTTGCCTTTTATAATACATGAGATGGGAAGTCATTGGAAGGTTAAAAGCAGTGACTTGGTCAGTTGTTTTGAAGGCTTGGCTCGGCTACTATGAGGAAAATAGGCTGGAGTAAGTAAGGATTGAAACTGGATAATTAAGATGCTACAGAAGTAGTTCAGGCAACAGAAAACAGACATTGAACTAATATGGTAGTGCGAGAGGATGTGTAAAAAGTCCTATTCAAGCTATATTTTGAAGTTAGAGCCAAAAGGATTGGCTAATGAATTTTGTCACACTTCCTCTGTGACTATGTAAAAATAACTGAAGCTAATTGAACCTCAATTTCTACATCTTTAGGATAAAATGATGTCCTAGTTAAATAATAAATCCAGACGATGACCACCAGTGACTGCTATTATTGCAAAAAGAGAAAACCATTCATTATGTGCCTCCTGATGGAAATATATAACACCGATTATGAGATATTCTTTAACAAAAATTGAACCTGAATCTGATCACACTTAAAAATCTATCTTTCAAGTTACAGGAAACACAGGGGACCAAGGGATATATTAAACAACATAAAGGGAATATAACTAGCAAAGTCTAGAATGTGGGTAAATCTACAAGGTAAAAATTTAAGCTGTCCATCAAACAAATTGCAAGAGACAAAATGAGAGTGAGAGGACCCTATACACTAAAAGAGAGCTGAGAAATATCAACCTATTGCAATGTATGGATCTTTTTAGGTTCTTATTTAAACAACTTCAAAACTCAATTTAAGAAACGATTTGTGAAACATAAACAAGGACTGGATTTTAGTACATGATATTAAAGATGATGATTTTTTAAAGTATGAAAATTATATTTTAGTTTTAGATTTAAATATTATTTAAATTTTAGAGGTATGCACTGAAATATTTTATATAACATGAGATACATGGTGTCTGATGAATACTAATCCAGTGGATGACAGAAGTGAATAGGAGTATAGATAAAACATGTTTGGCCAGGAGTTGATAATGTTGAAGCTCAGTGTGTGTACATAGGTATTCATTATATGATTCCCTCTACTTTTTATACATTTGGAATTTTCCATAATAAAAGATACTAAATAAAAAAATAAATAAAAGATACTAAATAAATAAAAAAGATACTAAATAAAAGATACTAAATAAAAAAAGATACTAATAAAAGATACTAAATAAAAAAATAAAAAAGATACTAAATAAAAAAACTTAAAAAAGATAATTGAGTAGAAATATTGGCAGGATTGCTATATAACTAATCTAGTCTTACTCTCCAAGTGCATTCTTTTAACCTTTTGGGGAAAAAAATGTAACCATGAATGGTAAGAATATGCCTAATATTTGATGAATTAATTACTCTTTTGAGATATTACCCAAAGGAAATAGTTCACAAGCAGCCTTAAGTATGCTTTTTACATTTATTGGTTTTCCACCCAAAACTCCATTTCCCACATCACGGCAATCAGGACCCAGATTTTGTTCAGGCATCCACTATTTTAAAAAGGTGACTCTATCTTCAGTCAGTTATAAATTCTGAGAAGTCCAAGCCAATGGTGGTAATACTATTTCTTTTAACTGTAATCTGCTTACAACTGAGCATGTGACCTAGTTTGTGTGGATGGAAAGTGAAGGGAAATATGTTAATGGGGCATATGGGAAAGTTTTCTCACTATGAAAAGGAGATACAAGGAAAAGACTCTTCCTTTTTTTACATGTGATATTGTGTTTGTGCATAACTAGAGAACAAGACTCTAAAGATGGTAGTTCAGACACATGTATATAACCTGGGTCCTTGTTGACAACCTTGAGCAAGTACTGATAAATTGGTGCATTAAACAATACTGAAGGAGCCCTAATTTGGAATTGCTGCTTTTGTGAGAAAATAAATGTTCCTCGTTGTTTAAACTGTTTTGAATTAGGTTTTATGCTATTGCCAAATCAGAATTTATTTTAAAACAGCAGGAGTTGGGAAGTAACAGACTTTAAAATGTGGAACTGAATGAGTGAAGAAGTTAGAGTCTGGTCAGTAAATTATTCTCTGCAGGTCAAACCCTGACTTGCCACTTATTTTTGTAAGTAAATTTCATTGCTACACAGCCTGTCTAGTTGTTTACATATTGACTACAGCTCTTTCATGCTGTTATGTCAGAATTTAGTGGTTCTAACAGAGACCATGTGGCCTGCAAACCCCAAAGTATTTACTATCTGGTCTTTTACAGAAGAAAGTGTGCCAAACTCCACCGTGCAGCAAAGGGACCAAGGATCCCATTATTTCAGGCCTGGGAGATGACAGTCCCTGTTATGAGCTTGTAAAATAGTTACATATTTTTCAACTTTTACTCAGTTACTCATCTTAGGAAAAATAATAAAAAAAGAAATCAGAATGCTTTCATAGAAGAACTGATTCCCACTTTTTTTTTAGTAAAATTTTTCAAGAAAAGATAAAATTTATATAAAGCTGCTGCATAAGAAAAAAGCAGGGAGGGAGTAAAATATAGCTTTTCTAAGGACATGTTTTGTGGCATACAATAAAAAGTGAAGTTTTTGGACTCTCATAAGGCTGGAAAACTGCTTTCCACTTCACACTGAAGTTGGTGACAGAAAAGCCAGGGAAGCAGAAAATTTAGCAAGGAAGTTGTCAAAATATAGAAAAATGTGACTAAGAGCTGGGAGTCTCATGTTATACAAGATCACACAATATCGGGCTGTTGCTCTTACTGCATGGGATTGACAAGAAACAAGTGACCAGCAGCATATGAAATTAGAATGAAACTTTAACATTAAAGAAACACACTTCTGTTTCACAAAATCCTCTAATTGTTCAACTACTAAAGTCATCCTTGTATCCTTGAATTTAGATATCAGGAAGTGTATTATTAACCATGTGCTTTCTCTAGAAAGGCCTTCTCCCATCTCAGATAAAGCCATGAAGGAGAATGACAAGGGAGATTTTCTCAGAAGGTAAAACTAGGACAATGAAGGACAATAAATGGAGGAAATTATTTTAGAGAACAGACTCAGGGGCTATTCCATGATTAGCTGATCCCAGAACTCACTCCACTTCCATGACCAAAAACTTTTCCTGTTCGTGGGGATATGCTGTATGTCAAGTCACAGTGACTACTGTTTTTGATATCCCAGTCTCCCTTTTGGAAATGGACGTTTTCTGCCAATATCCTGTTCCTTTTGTGCCATCATATAATGGGTATCTAAAAGTGAATAACTTTTACACATAGAAACATATAAAAAACTTTCTAAAAAGAATAGCAACAGTAAACAGAAACACTTGACTTCCGGATGAAAGCAGTTCATGAAGGCAATTTGGTATTTTCTCTCTTTTTGGGCTGTGAGGTGTCTAAGTGTTACTGATGTGTGCACATAGTAAAAAGGATATTCATGTATGGAGCAAAGAGATAGGCTATGAGATATACTATTAGTTATTTATTGAAAAAATTTCTCCATTTCCTTCTTACTAATGGAAACCTCAATTTGTTTCATTGTTTAGTGTATATATGTGTGTGTAATTTGTGGTGAACGCTTTGTTCACCACTGTAACTTCAGCACCTAGCATATTCCCTGACAGAAAGCAAACATATGAATAAAATTTTTAAAAAATTAAATTATGAGGGGCTTCTCTGGTGGCGCAGTGGTTGAGAGTCCACCTGCCGATGCAGGGGACACGGTTTCGTGCCCCGGTCCGGGAAGATACCACATGCCGCGGAGCGGCTAGGCCCGTGAGCCATGGCCGCTGAGCCTGTGCATCCGGAGCCTGTGCTCCGCAACGGGAGAGGCCACAACAGTGAGAGGCCCGCATACCGCAAAAAAAAAAAAAAAAAAAAAAATTAAATTATGAAATAAAAACCAACAGGCCAAATGACAGACGCACTCTGTTTATGTTTACAACTGTCAAATAGGTATGTCTATGGTCAAGGATCAGGATGTGATAAGCAAAACAAAAGCATTATCATTTGTTACAGTGATTTTTACTACAAAATGGTTTTCAACATTGTTTTATATTATATTTTCAATAAACAAAAAGTAAAATAAAATTTGGCAGTTATTCAGGATGGTCTCTTTCTCTCACATGCTATGATTGTGTTGGCATACATGATCATTTGAGTGCTTCCTCAGTATTAAGATTTGATTGTGAAAATGGCCCAGCAATCCACTGTAAGCTCATGACCAGTAATTACAGAAACCACTTCTCCTGATGACCTTGCATATTAAAGTTTCCTCAAATGTTTGGGTTACAATTAAAAAATGGGCAAAAAGATCTAAATAGACGTTTCTCCAAAGAAGATATACACAAGGCCAACAGGCACATGAAAAGATGCTCTACATCACTAGTCACGAGGGAAATGCAAATCAAAACCACAATGAGATATTACCTCACACCTGTCAGAAGTGCTATTATCAATAAGACAAGAAATAACGAAGTGTTGGCACGGACATGGAGAAAAGGGATCCCTTGTGTACTATTGCGAGGATTGTAAATTGGTACAGCCACTAAGGAAAACAGTATGGAGAATCCTTTAAAAAAATTTTAAGGAGAATCCTTAAAAAATAGAATTAACATACGATCCAGCAATATCACTTCTGAAAATATATCCGAAGAAGTAATACCTATAGTTCTTAAGACTTTAGTGCAAAAGGGCTCCTTGAAACTCACAAAAAGAGAGTGGTGCACAGAAGAAGGTAAAATTGTGCTCTGGAGGAGAGCAAAACCTGAGTCTGGGTATAAATTTATCTTCCCAGATTTTAAGGTTTTCCAGATAAAGTGTCTGTACTGGACAAATTCTGAGTTGAAGGAATGTACAAATACCCTATATTCTCAACTCTATCACTTCATCTTCAATATTCCATCTTCCTGGAATGTGCTGTCTCTCTCACTTACCCCATCACCTACCCAAATTCTAATCATCTTTCTAGACTTAGTTCAACAGGCACCACATTCACAAAACTGTTCCTGCCCACTTAGTCCACTCCAATTTATAAGTGGCACTTTGGTAGCTTGTGTTCCTCTCTCTCACCTTTCCTTCCAAGGACTGATGAATGAAACAACACCAGGGGACACAAGTTCTTCCCGTGATAATCTATCTGGATAGCGTCACTCGAGTTTTGTAGGGTACATCCTGTCTGGCTCTATGAGGAAGCCCTACCTCTACCAGACAGTGAAAGTATGGCTTATGTTTATTCATGCCTTACACAGTTCCTTTCACTTAGTTAGTCCTAATAATAATCATCCATGCTGCAGTACCCCACATGATCCTGTTTGAAAATCAATTTAAAATTATAAAACATCTCAGATATACAAAAGACTAGAGTATAATACAGTGAACATCTATGTACTAAAATTTCATATTTGGCAAATATTAACATTTTTTAAAATCTGCTTTGTGTCACGTTTTTTAAGTTATAAAACATTTCCCACACACATGAAATATACTTTTTACTTCTTTCCAGCTTTTCTCTCCATTCCTCTCCAAAGGTAACACTATACTTATAGGGATCTTTTGAAAATTCATAGAGCCCATTCCCCTCAATCATATGCCGGCTAAGAGTTCTTTATTTCCTGTAAAACCTCTCTCCAGATTGCTTTAAAAATCAATTATGGGGCTTCCCTGGTGGCGCAGTGGTTGGGAGTCCGCCTGCCAATGCAGGGGACACGGGTTCGAGCCCCGGTCCGGGAGGATCCCACATGCCGCAGAGCGGCTGGGCCCGTGAGCCATGGCCGCTGAGCCTGCGCATCCGGAGCCTGTGCTCCGCAACGGGAGAGGCCGCAACAGTGAGGCCCGCGTACCGCAAAAAAAAAAAAAAAAAAAATCAGTTATGTTCTTTGGCTTCCTCAAAATTACTGTGTCCAGAACCCTGGATGGAGTGTGATTCTGGGTACACTCTCCCTTAATGGATCGTAAATCAGAGCTGTCGCTTGGAATTGCACCAGGACATTCTGAGTGCTCTTTTCCTAAATATTTACTGAGCTGTGCAGATTTTAATCACACATTTCTCATGTAAGACAATGCCGTTGTACAGCACCTTTTATTTTCAAGGTTTTTTTTTCATCCATCCTTATAACGATTGAGAAAATTGAAGAGAAGAAGTTTTCTTCATCATTTTAGAGCTGATATAAACCATGGAATAGAGGATATAAGAGATGATCTGTAATTGTCATAACCCACATGGGACTGGACAAAGAAAACATCTTAACATCTTACAGCTGTATTTTTATCTCTTCTCAAAAGTTATACAAAACATAGTGGCATTCTTTCCAGGATGTTTTCTTTTCGTATAAGAGAACTTCAGCTCCATTTTTATGAAACAAATACATTCTTAGAGTGATCTTGTGATCCTTTGCTATTTCTGTGTTTTGATAATTTTTTAAATTCCAGGTAACTTTTTTTTGTACAAAAGGGAAGCAGGCTAAAAAAAATGACATTTTGTGATACCAGGTGCAAACTTCTAAAGGCTATGCTGTGATGATAAATCTTATTCATCATATCTCTCAGAAAAATAAATTATAACATCATTTTTACCACTGAGGAAAAGTGCGGTTCAAAGTAAGTACATTGTCTTTTCTAAAGTGACAAATGTTCAAGACTGGGACTCACATCCGTCTGACAAATGCCTATATCGCTCTGTCTTTGGTCTTCAATATGTTTTTCTGGGTTAATTGATTGCATTGAACAAACTGAATTTTTTTCTCATTGGAAACTTCCTCAGTACTTGTGATGATCTTGAGGCTAATACACATTTCTTCTTCTGTAACACAATGATAATAGCTGCACCTAAATGTCCTACGAACTGAGAAGAATGAGAAATTGGAGGTTCTGCACCAGGAGTCTCCTAGCCCCAGGGGAGGGAGGAAAGCCAACCAACTAAACAAATATACTGAAATAGTTCCTATAACATGGGTCATTGTGAGAAACAGAAAAGATAATCCATTTTAAGTGCTTAGTCAAGTGCATGGTACACAGTAAAAACACAATACATGGAAATAGTATATTAATATGTTATTAATATTATTACAGAAATTGACTCCACACTGCTTTCACAAACATGTACTGACATCTGCTCACAGCTGAAGATACCATGTCAGCGTCGGAGGACACCCATGGAATAGGCCTTGGTTCTCGTACTTGAGGACTACATGGGTAGAAGCAGGAAATGAATGTTTCCACATAAATGCAATGGAGTATGGCAAGTGCAGTGATAGACACATCCGAGGGCTAAGGGAATGTGAGACTGGAGAAAGAATTCTCCCAGGATTTGAGGAAGGTATCACTATAAAAGGGGCACAAAGATGCACCTGGTGCTGCCATTTTGGGACTGTGGATGAGTAAACAGATCCTCAAGTCTTACGTTTTTCATCTGCGAAGAAAGTGTAACAGTATTTCTTCCATACAAGTTTGTAATGAGGATCACTCACACATATGCACATACAGCCTAGCTGAATACAAAATTCAAACATCGAGTTTAACCAAGTCTACAGATTTGGTCCCAAATTACACTTTTCCCATGAAATGACGTTGTTCCCAGGAGCCTTGGAAGACTGGGAAAAGGGCCTCTGGTGAAACATTATTTACTGTATGTCTGTTTATGTATTGGTTACTATCTATGAGACTGACAGAAAATTGTGAAAATCTACAGAAATCTATTAATTTTTTTTCAACCCAGCTCCTATTACTGAAGACATTAATCAATACCGTTTTTTTTACGCATCACTCAGCTTGTGGGATCTTAGTTCCCTGAACAGGGATTGAACCCGGACCTTTGGCTGTGAAAGCATGGAGTCCTAACCACTGGACTGCCAGGAAATTCCCAATACTGTTTTTAAGGAGAGATTTAGAGTTTTGACCAATTTTGTTATTTGGTCAAAGTTATCATAATAGCATTCTAACTCCATAAACTTTTGTGTGTTTTCTGACTTCCTAAACCTAAACTTATTTACAATTCTAAATCTGCTGGAAAGATAACTAATTTTGAAGAAAGAGAGCTTTTAGGAAGCAGTGTAATGTTATAAAGATACATAATATATAATGAAATGTCTAAAGAATGGGTTTTATAGGTATTATGTAATTTTTAAAAAAAAGCAATTGTTAGTCAGAAGGCCTGGGTTCCAGTCTCTGTTATGATCCAAGCAAGCAGTATAACTTCTCTGAGCCTGTTTCTCCACAATTATAATAATGCCAGAACCAGATAATCTCAAAAGTTCTCTGATTTATGACTTTTAAAATTCTCATTCAGTTTTTCAAGCCAAGTGCATTCTCAGAAGTATACAATTGCAAAATAATCCATTCAGCTGAGTATCATTATTCCTGTTTTAAGAATGAGGGAGAGTCATTATCCAAGGTTATTCAGCTAATGCGTAATAGAGCTCAGTCTTGAGCCCAGACCAAAATAATTAAATCATTTTAAAATTTAAATAGTGACTACAAATCATATAATTTTCTTCAATTAATTCAGTTTCGCTCTCCCTCTCTCTCTCAATATAATGCTAATTCCTACAAAATTCAAGATAAAGGTAATTCTGCAGTAGGACTTGGGATCTCTTTATCAGCACTTTCATCACCTCACTGTAATAACCTCCTAAATGTGTCTCTCACTTCTGTCTTTCTCTCTCACCTATAATTCACCTTGCTTATAAATATGAAAACATTCCTTTTTGAATTACCGAGACATTAACATCCATACTACACAAAAGAAACACTTGAGGTCTAATTTGAGTGCATATTTCTGTAAAACTTCACTAAGAGGAAAGAAAGACCCTCTTAGTGATATTCTAAGAGTTTGGCACACTATTCTCTTCCAACCACAAAATTACATCCTATGGCTTCTGTTTGGAGAAACTTAATAAAAGGCAAAACTACGTGAAGGTAGTTTTGATTTGAAGTGAGTGATTTATTGATTACTGACTGCTTTCTTATTTAACTTTTTTTTTTTTTTTTTTTTTTTTTTTTTTGCGGTATGTGGGCCTGTCACTTTGTGCCCTCTCCCGTTGCGGAGCACAGGCTCCGGACACGCAGGCTCAGCGGCCACGGCTCGCGGGCCCAGCCGCTCCGTGGCATGTGGGATCTTCCCGGACCGGGGCACGAACCCGTGCCCCCTGCATCGGCAGGCAGACTCTCAACCACTGCGCCACCAGGGAAGCCCCTCTTATTTAACTTTTATATCGGCTCTCAAGTGTTACCTCTCAATTCGGACCATTACACACATATTGTACTGAACTTCCTAAGACAGCTCAGTACATCCTTCTTGAGTTAGGCAGCAGAGGTTCACAGTGCCTTTTAATTATAATATTTCAAAAATACATCAAGTTTACCATAAACCTCTTTTAAATTTTAAAATTTTACAGAGTACATACAGAATTAGAATTTCAATATTCCTCAGTCTTTTATTTAAGATGAAAAATAATACCTTTTCAGTATGCATAATGAAAAGATAAAGAACTATAAAATGTAATTTGAGATACTCAACTTTTAGACAAAATTAGCAAACATGTGGTACTTAATACATATTCATGATTATAAAGCAAGACTTTTCATAGGAATTAAAATTCTTTTCAAAGGTTAATCAAAGTTCCTAAGCTTCTAAAGAATTGTATCTATACCTATCAATTTGCAAAGAGTGCCCGTTTTGCACATGAGAGGGTCAGCTTGGCTAAGGTTGAAGAAATACAATAAGAAATACATACATTGTGCTAATTCTGTGTCAGACCCTGGAATCATTTCATTCAGTCAGGCACTCAGCTCTATTCACTCGACAACTTCACAAAATCCTTTTGAAATAGAAACTTTTTTTTTGGGGGGGTGGTACGCGGGCCTCTCACTGTTGTGGCGTCTCCCGTTGCGGAGCACAGGCTCGGGACGCGCAGGCTCAGCGGCCATGGCTCACGGGCCCAGCCACTCTGCGGCAGGTGGGACCTTCCTGGACCGGGGCACGAACCCATGTCCCCTGCATTGGCAGGCAGACTCTCAACCACTGCGCCACCAGGGAAGCCCTGAGATAAAAACTTTTAACGTTCACATTACATTCAGGAGGAAACTGAGGTGGTGAGTTAGCCTAACACCACAGGGTAAATGGTAGAGCTGGGATTTGAACCCAGGCAGTCTCAGCACATGTTCTTATTCCTCGCTGTACCATTTTGTTTCTATACTTTTTCACTAATAAAGAGGGAAAAAAATCACATTTGGAGTAGTTACTGATATCTCTGTGACACTGGCTTGATCTTGTTGCTATGGAGTAGAAAAGAAATTAAAATATGTGAATTTATAAATTAACATATCAAAGTTGTCTTAAGGATGCATGGCTTAGGAAGAAATTCTGCAGGCTTCACCTCTAAGCACTGAATTTTTATTCTGCACACATGAACACCTCTAGGTTTGCCTTGACATCTAGATTTTCTCAAGTATAAAATGTTCCCCAATATTTCTTTTTCTTTTTTTTTTTTTTTTTTTTTGGTGATACGCGGGCCTCTCACTGCTGTGGCCTCTCCCGTTGCGGGGCACAGGCTCCGGACGCGCAGGCTCAGCGGCCATGGGTCACGGACCCAGCCGCTCCGCGGCATGTGGGATCCTCCCGGACAGGGGCACGAACCCGTGTTCCCTGCATCGGCAGGCAGACCCCCAACCACTGCGCCACCAGGGAAGCCCTCCCCAATATTTCTTGCAAGTGTTAACATCGTACAGAATACCCAACATTACTCTATTTGGGTAAACTTTGTTGATTGATTGATTGATATTTGCTTAAAGCCCCCTCCCCCTTGTGTAGTTGCTGGCATTCTCTCAATATGGGTCATTAGCAGTGACTTCAAGTGGTTCAATAACCAGTATTAAAAATTGGTCATAATGGGATGACTTACAAGGTTTGATTTTAAACAATTCATTTAGCTCTCTCAGTCTGTTTTCTAATCTGTAAAATGAGAAAACAATTAGTAGCTAGTCATGCATGTATTATGGAGGCTTAAATGAGATACATGCAATATACTTAGAACATAGCTTGTCATATTTAAATGCTTAGTAAATTTTAGCTATTATTACATATGTTAAAGGCTATTGTTAAGAGATTTCAAATAGACCTTTATTAATTCATTTATTGTTGACTTTGCAATCAACTATTTTGTGTGAAATTCTGTGCTAAAGCCAAGACAATAAGCATATGCAACACTGGTGTGTTATCCATAAGATACTTATAGTCACTTCAGGAAAAATAATAAAATGTTATATATAAAATATTCCTCTTTTTGCATAATAAAAGACTTGACATTTTAAAGAATTCTTTTGCTAAAGAACTACCTGATTCTGGTTAAAACATATTTTGATGTATTTCTTAGACTGTTGGAAGTAATGAAACTCTCAAAAAAATAGCATAACAAAACAAATTAAACAAAAACTAAACAAAGAAATAATCATGATCTGAAACCAGAACAGAGGTAGTGAGTGGTAAGCTTGTAAAAGCCTGTGTTACCCAGGAGACTAGACCTTTGGCCACTCCAACGTATGGAGCTAAAACTGCGATTTTCATGTTAAGATTGGGCATTTAAATCAGGAAAACGTGGTCCCAGGCACATTGTCCCCTGGCTCCCAGCAAAGGAAAACACAAATTTTCTCTGGAGAAAAGCATCCCTGGTTTAAGCCCTAGTGAGGCAGGAGCTAGATGGGCCCCAAGCTAGGCATTTACAACTGGCCTCCCATTTACATTTCATGGGGCAGGAAAAAGTAGGCTTCAGGCTGGACACTTACAACTAGTCTCCTGTTTACATTTCCTGAGACAGGAGGTAGACGGGCTCCAGGTTAGACATTTAAAATCAGCCACCTGTTTGCTCTCCGAAATGGAAGTAACAACAGGAACAGGGTAAATAGCTTTGTTTCCTGTGGACACCTTATGATAACAGTCATGGCAGGAACAGAAAGGGGATAAACCTTGTCTGAGTAAAAGATCAAGAGGTCATATATTTCCCATCCTTGGGACAAGGGAAACACTGCACGTACACAGAAAGGCTCCTTGGGGGTCAAAAGGAGGGGGCACCACCCCATAATATGTGATACCAAGGCCGTCCCATAGGTCTCTGGGCTGAAATCCAGCTTGGCAAAAAGTTGCGCACGCATGTTGGGCAGGGTCCTAGGGCAGGTCAGGTGTGGAAAAAGAAATCAGATAATTGGCCAAAGGTAAACAAAGACCTGGAAGAACTGCCCTATATAAATGATTTAACCGCCTCTTTACTGTACTCCTCATTGGGGAGTACGCCCACACTCTTTCTCTCCAGGTGTGCATCTCTGTCTTGCTCCTACCTTAACTAAACAAACTGTTTCTCTATGTGCTCTCCCACTTGTTGTGCTATGTCTCTAACAATAAACTTTGTACCTGTTTTTACAGTTTTTGCCTCCGTGCGAAATGCATTTTTCACTGGGGCAAGAGCCAGGGGGTGTGGTGGCTAAGATTCCTGCTTTTCATCCAGGCTACCCAGGTTCAATTCCTGGGCAGGGAATTAAGATCTCACTTCATGCCACCACTCACTGTTGCCTCTCTGAGATCACTAGTACTCCCACCGATCAAGATGATTAAGATCTGGCAAATATGGCACATAAAGATCACTCAAAGAAAGAAGAAAATGAAAATCAGGTGGAAAAAAACATAGGTTTAGATTTTTCAGAGTTTTATATACTTAAATAATAACACACGTAACACATATAATAAAGTAACTGACGATAAAATGTTTAAAAATAAAATACAGAATTGAAAAGATGAACAAACAAGGAATATTCATAAAATTTGGGTTTGAGACATGAAAAAAATTAATGAAAAATATATTTATTAAAATATAAAACTCAATGAAGTTATACAGTAGATTAGATACAGCTATAGCGAGATCTGGGGTATTGGATTTAAACAAATTACAAAGAATGCAGGACAGAAAGGAAAAAAAGAGAGATCTGGCCTGTGTTGGGAGTAGAGTTGAATGACTAAGTGATAAATTGGTTTAAGGAGAAAAGGAAAAGAAGAAGGAAAACTTGGAGTTGTGCCTTGAGCATTTGGATGCATTGAAGTGTTCTCTTTACTTTTTAAAAGGTTTTCAGTAATTCTGTTTAAGCTCTACTCCAGGTAGCCCATTCAGAGGTTCCTGATATTTACAATTTCTGAGCTGTTCTGAGGTCTGATAGGCATGGTTTTTGTTGGCTTCTCCATGTATTCTCAGCTTTTCACCTATCATGTCTAAAGTTAGCTACTACTTGCTTATCTGCTTTTTCCAGATTCCAAAACTGTGAGGGCATCTATTATCAATTATTATTGTATGTAAAGCACTGAGAACAATGCCTGGCACAAAATATATGCTATATAAGGGTTAGCTATTGTTGTTGTTCTGTTATATCTTATTATTTCTTCCACATCCTTGCCAGTTTTGATGGGATTAGACATAAGCAAATATTAGTCAATATACATATTTAATAAAGAGTCTGAGTATTGTATTTTTTCTCTTCTAGTTCAGGCTGAATCCTGGCACTTGTTTTAGGATGTTTCTGTTTTCAATGTAGTTATTCTCTAAAGGCAACCTGAAATAATTATGAAAATATTGTTTGACATGTTATATGTCACAATTTTATAGTCTAAACTCATTTAGGATGGGGTAACCCTTTATATAAATTGCCGTCATTTCCTAAAACAGCCAATCTACTACTCTAACTTGAGTTTAATTATCAGGAACAGTCTAACATGTGATTGTGAAATGTCCATAAGGCATTGTATCATCAAAAGTGAGAATAAGTCAAGATTCTCACAACTAAATTCACAATTAAACATGATAGAATATGTAGTTTTAATGACCCACTCTTTGGTTAGAAGTTCTCAGAGCATGTCTTATGGAATTCTTTTATAGTGTGTTAGTATATATATTGGTTGAAAACAAGTCTGTTTAAAACATATTTGGCCAGAGCTTGGTAAAACTAACATATATGTCTTTAGCATGCTAATTTTCACTATTAATATCTATCTTGGAGGTGATTAGGGGATAGAAAATATATTAAGAAACAAATTCCTACCTCATTGGATTACTAACTCCTTTTTCTTTGGATATTTAATAGAATTTCTGGGACCACACTTTGGAAAATGTTGATACAGACTGAACTTCATCTAAAAATGCCACAATCTAATTGTAAGTGAATACCTCTTTTCTACTTAGTACTGAATATCACAGTAATAGTGACATTTACATATACCTCAGGTCAGGCATATGTTTACTCAAAGTCCAGGATATCACAGATTTGGATAAATCCAATTTCCCTATACAGATTCACCACTGCAGGCAAGCTATTTTGACAAAAATAGTTAGGCTCAGACGCTGCAATTCTTTGACTTCTTTTCAAATAATGCCAGTGTTTTCACAACTAAAGAAGGCAATCTCTCAGCTTGAGTAACACATACTTCTAATTATATAAGCAGCGCAATTACTGCATTACCTTGGAGAATCATCAAGGAGGCAGAAACGGGTTTACGAGACGAGGTTCATAAATGTTATAAGCTTGTTACCAGAGACAGGGTGGGCTTTGAGAGAATATTTATGTAATTTCTGAGACAGGATGATTAACTCCACAGTAGAGGAGCGTTTGGGGACAACCAGCCTGTTTCTACAACTGTTTCTTCTTTAAGAAATAACACCCATTTTTATTAAATTTTATAAGGTAGGAGTTCATACTTCTTTGTAGCTGAGAGATTATCAGAGTGGGTGGTGGAGGAAGGAGGAAGGAAGACGAGTAGAGGAGCCAAGTACAGGGTGTTAGAGATCGTTCTTGCTAATTACATTCTCATCTCCGGGAATCCCAGCAGACTGGATTGTGAGGGTGTCAGTTTGGCTACCAGTTATGAAGAGACCATTGCTTTGAAAACTATAAGGCCATATATTCATTATATGGACACGATTGCTATTATTATTATAATGTCAGTAGTGTCCAAATTACTGTCTTGGAACCTCTAACTTGGGAAATATACACTGACATAGTTTATGACTTTTACCCTTCTTTGAGCAACTTACTGATGAATTTCTAATAAAACTGCTAAGCCCAGAAAGCTCACTGCACAATATATACTGTACAGGTTGATATGTATGTATGTATACACATGTATATAGGCTAAATTATTACCCAAATTGGCTAAAATTTAAAGATTATGATAATATAGAGTGAATCTATTTATCAATAAAAATGCGGTATCCTCAAAACCCAGTTTGAGAAACAAAGAACACAATTAAGGTTTTTCCTGCTATCAAGGGTATTTTTCCAAGAAGTTTTAAAAAAAAGTGTTTATGCATAGATCCATCCTATGCTTCTTTCTAAAATTAAAATACCCATTCTCCATTCTACTGGAGAGTTACTATTAACTTCTCAATCATAGCTGACAATCACCCTCTGTGGGAAATAGCCCTGCCCATGATCCCTGATGAGGAGAGCTTTGGACAAGTTATTCTTTGTACATTGTTGGCAATATTCTATATCAGACTCACAAAAATGGAGGGTGGAGGTGGAGATACTTTAGGAATGAGGCTTTACCAGCTTCATATAGCAGCCAAGCAAATACTTCTTTCATCAAAAAACATTTATTATGATCCTACTATGTGTCAGGTACTGTTCTATGTACTAATGAACGACAGACATGGTTCCTTAGAACTTTCAAGGGGGATGAGACAGTTAATAGAAAGTCAGTACTGCACGAATAATTCTAGACGGTTAAGGAAAACAAAACATGATGATGGGATGGAAAGTAGGGTACACGAGTGCTATTTAGAAAGGGTGTTCAGAGCAGGTAAAAGCCTATTGAAGGTACGGATAGGCCTGAATGATAAGAGGAAGTCAAACCAACCATGCGAGCTCTGAGAGAACATCCTAGGAAGAGGGAACAGCAAGGATCTGTTACTCTGGTGTGGTGTCTTATGGAACTTCCATAATCATGTGCTAAAAAGCTCCTGATAATAACCTCAAGATAGGGGAGTGGATTGTAAGCTTCAGGAGCTGACAATAATTTAAATAATGGGTCACCCTACTGTGAATTTGTTTAGATTATTAAATTCTGGTTGCTAACATGTTAAGCTTCAGTTTACACAACCTCAGGTTGCCTTTAGAAGAAGAATTACATTGAAAAAAGAGAATGATCCTGAATCATGTACCAGGATTCAGCCTGAATTAGAAAAAACAAAGAATACAAAATTCAGACTTCAGATTACATATGGACATTGACTCATGTTTTATTTCTATCCCTATCACAACTGGCAAGGAAACGACAGTAAAATATTCCAAAAGATAACACACAAAAATAAGTAGTAAAATATAGCAAAATAATAACTAACATTTACATAGCACATACTTTGGGCCAGGCATTTCTGAGTGTTTTGCTTCCAATAACAATTACAGTAGATGTCCTATAACTGTGGAATCTGGAAAAGCAGGTAGGCGATTGACGACTGACTTCGGAAATTAGTGAAAAGCTGAAGGTGCATGGAGAAACCAACAAGAAATCATGCCTATCAGCTCCTAGAAGGCAGAACAGCTCAGAAATTGTGAATATTAAGAACCTCTTAATGAGCTACATGGGGTAGAGTTTAAACAGAATTAACTAAAAATCTTTTAATGTAAAGAGACCCCACCAATACATCCAACTGCTCAAGGCACATTTCCCAGGTTTCCTTGATTCCTCCTTTTCCCTTTCTCCTGAAACCAATTCATCACCTAGTTCTTTCCCAAGGATCAGGCTAAGGGATTTACAAATGGAAATTAGATCACGCCTCTCTTCTGTTTAAAACAGTCTAATGGCTTGAAACTTGGGGGGGGGGTGTGGGGGGGAATCCAAACTTTAAAAGCAGTTTTATAATTTTCATGTGGTTTGTCTGTATCTTTTGTCTGTTTTTCACTTCAACCAAGGCCATCTTCTCCTATTTCTTTTCACATTTTTCCTTCCTTAGGATATTTTTAGTAGCTCTTTTTCCACACCTTTCAAGGGAGAGCTGTCTATCATTCTGTTATCTGCTAAGATACTTTCTTCGACAACATTCAGAGAATGTCACTCTTTTCCACACTGCTCTCTTCGTTCCCTGCATTCCTTATCATTTCTTGGTTTGGTTTGGTTTTCATGTAAACTATATCACATGGGACTTCCTTTTTGTCTCACAGTTTCAGCAGGTGCCTCAAAGAGTTAGAATAATACCAAAGTTGCCAAGCACCTTATATCCTAATACTGCATGAGAGGGGAGGCTTATCTTGGTCCAGAGTTGCTTGTGAATTGATATGTCTGGCTTCTTCAAATGGTATTGTTGTCCATTAGTTTTTATTTCAATTTATTTTCGAACCCAAGATATTACAGATTATTATTGTTTACATTTATCCACGTTTCATTTTTTTTTTTTTATTCTGCATTTTGTCTTGTATCTCAGGTCTTCAGTCTGGGTATTTTTCTTCTGATTTTGATTCTCTGCAAATATCTTTATTTCACAGCTCATTTTGAAAGATGGTTTTATCACAGAGTGTAAAATTCAGCATTGACAATTCTTTCTTTAGTTTGAAGACACTGTACCACCGTCTGATGGTTTCCATTGTTCTTGAGAAGTCAGCTCTCTCCTGTTCATTGGTAGGTAATCATTTCTTTTTCTGGATGCTTTCCAGAGTCTCTCTTTTTTCATATTCTGCAGTTTTACTACAATGTATCCAGATGTATATTTATTTTAATTTATATGTTTGGTATTCATTGGACATCCTGTTATTAAGGACTGGTGACTTTCAATAATTCTGGAAGCTTCCCTAGTTCTCCCTATTCTCTTTTTCCAGATTTCCAATTAGACGTATGTTAAAATTTTTCATTCTAGTCTCCATATCTTAGCCTATTCGTTATAGTTTCTAACTCATTCCTTTCCATTATATTTTGTAATTATCTTCATATATTCCAATTTATTAGTTGTCTTCATACATGTCAATTTTGTAGTTTAACAGTTAGCTTTTTATGACAGCACTTATATGTTTATAAATCAAGAGGCTTGTGTGGTTCCTTTTCAAACCTGTTCTCTCTATTTATGGTCTCTGTACTGATATTTTTCATCCATTTCTTTTATTTATACCTAAATAATAATATTCTACATTTGATAATTTCAATATCTGAAGCCCTTGGGCATCTTTTAATTTTGCCAATTCTTGATCACTGTGATTTGCTGTATACATTGTGTTTATTGTGATTTATGTAAATCTAGAGTGGATCTATGAGTTTTTAAAGTAGGTTTTTTGTTTCCCTCCTCACTGAGCAACAGCCAAGACAAACAAGGCTTTTTGTCTAGTCCATTCCATCAATGATGATACGCATAGTCCTTGCTTTGCATGGCTCTAAAAGGGACAAATTTCAATATCTACAATATAATTCAATAACAAGTCCCTTAACTACACACTTAAAAAGTTCATACTATGATATATTAGCTATATATAGTTGAATAAAGGATGAACTTCACTGCTAGCTCTTCAATCCACAAATCACTACTAAAATAACTGATGCACATCAGGATCAGTGACCAATCACATGACTTGTTGCAGCCACCAATAATCCACTTACTTCATTAATAATTTTAACATTAATTTCTCCACCAAATGCCATGTATTTATTAAGAACTTATTATTTGGAGATGAATGAATTTCTAGGCATGTGTATAAACTGTATCCCTGAGTAAAAAAGGGAATAGGAATATCTTTATACTTTTAGGGAATAGGAATCTAAAATTTTTATCCATACTAAAATTTTAATGTAATATTTAATTTCAAAAGCCTTCCTGAATAAAGTATATAATTAAAATGTAAAAATGATTATTACTCACCTTTTCTCTGGTTCTACTTGAATTTTATTTGTTTTTCCTATGACCAAGTTTCTTGATCTTTAAGATATTAATTACAAAGACTGACTCCAGAAACAGACAAAAGCATTAAAGTAAAATGGGTCTACGGTAATTTACCGTACATCCTAGTTATGGGTCTTTTCACTACTAAGGCCTCCTATGCAGGACTGAGAAGCATTTCCCTTTGCCACTGCCACAGCAAATCATGTGATGTTTATCACCTCAAATAAGATTTGAGGCATCAAATAAGATGCCTTAACTGTTTCTTTGCCACTCTGCAACAGAAATAAGAAAGAATAACTATTATTTGATGAAAAAGTCCCTCTCTCCCACAAAAAAGATTGATTCCAGAAATAGAGAAGAGGCTAAAAGGAATATGGATCTTTAGACATTCTACAGTATATCCTCATTTAATGCTGCTTTAAATCACACAGGTTTATAAGATCTGGCAAACACAAGCACCTATGACATAGCTGCGAACCTGGAAGCAAATAAGATCTCAGAACCTAGTAAGATTGACACCATTTGTATATTTTACTTTGTGGGGTAGGTGTGGAAGTGTTACCTACCAGTATGATTTAAACCTGCAGAGAAAATTAAAGTAACAATAAGTCCTGGAAAGGAAAGAAGTCAGGAAATCAAAGACTTCTGGTCAGTTGGATACAGTCATCTTTCCTGGAAAATTATTTGGGGCTTGTTCCTTAATTACTAAGATTTGTTAAAGTAGCATGCTTGTTCTTTCATCTTCTTATCTGCATAAACACTTTCACCAACACTTTTCATCAACAAGTTTATATTAATTTCTATTAATAACTAATTTTAATATAGCTCTGTAAGCTATGTACTGTTCTATAGACTTCGTGTGTGTGGGCATGAATGTGTGTCTGTTTGTATAATACTTTAATCCTTATGACACTGTGAGCCAGGTGTTATAATTATTCCATTTTACAGATCTGATTAATCAACAAACATCGATAACTTGTTCAAGGTCACAATATTAGTTAGTAACAGAACTTAGATTTGTACCAGAACAATTTGGTCCTAAAATTAAATTCTTGCCCAATATATTGGTTTGGCCAAAAAGTTTGTTTGGTTACTAAATACATTGTTCAATAAAATTCTTGGTGTAAATAAAAAGTGTCTTTTATTTTTCTTAAAATCCAACAAATTTTTGACCAACCCAATACTATATAACCATCAATAGTGAGTAGTAATGACTTTTCAACAAATCCTTACACCTATGTGTCTGTGTCTGTATACATGTATACAAGTATAAATGTATGCATATGTTTATATGTATATATCTTTAGACTTAGAACTCAGAAAAACAACTGGAAGGAAATAAACCAGTATGATAAAAGTTGTAAAATCTAGGTAGTATTTAATAATTTTTATGTTATCTTTTATATATTTTTACATTTTCCCAAATATTCTATAATAAACATGTACTGCTCTTATTTCCATAAAACAACACATACAAAAACATAATGTTTACAATATGAATATAAATGCTCAAAGTGAATTAGCCAACCTATCTAAAATTTCAACTATTACTGTGCCACTTTACAGTCGCTTTTCCTGCTTTAATTTTATGTCTTTGGTACCAGTCACCATTTGTCTGATACATTATGCAAATATATTTTCTCTTATATTGTCTCTCTCTACCATCAGAATATTAACTTGCTAAGAATCAAAATTTTTACCTGTTTTGTTTACTGTTGGATTTAGAACAATGTCTGGTGCATTGTATGAAACCAATCAGTATTTGTTTAAAAAGTAATTGAAATAGTATAAAAAGTACTGTTAAAGATTTACACTTGAATTAAAAGGAAAATGCATCCACTGACGATGTTTTATAAATGTGCAGTAACCTCTTTTATAAAAAGAACACTTATTTAACCTCATTTATCCAGGTCTGATTCTTCATCATGAGAGGATAAAAAGGCTAGCAATCCATATTTAAGGGGTTAATCATTCTTAGTGCATATGCTGTTCTAAATAGGTCAATTTAATTTTCATCCAAGAACAGATTGAATCCTCACATCAAAGAGTAGTCTGAGTACAGAGGGAGAGAAAAGATGAGAAGGCATTCACCTGCTCAGTTTCATCTCCTCTTTGGGCAATCAGCAGGATACAAGAAGTAGAACCGAAATTTGTTTGAGTATCCAAGGATAAGTCCCATATGATGGTTCAATGATACACCAAGCAGGGAGAATTTCAATTTAGAAAATAACAGTAAACCAGAAAGTAGTCAATACTCTTTGAAGAGAAAATGGAAAAAGATGTTTTCCTTACACAGGGATGGAGTAGAAAACATGGGGATAAAGTTAGAGAGATTCTGTTGAGTACATCATTTGGTATTGTTAAACAAAATCAGACCATGTTGAAAATGAGAGCTAAAATTGGAGGAGTATCCTAAAGATTGCCAAAGGTATTATAACAAAAGTAGAAAAAAGTTGGTCATTGGCAGTGTGTTGTTGCTTCCTATTTTAAAAATCATAAAGTATTTAAAAATCAGCTTTATGTTTACCTGCTAGCCTCAGAGCTCTCAGACTGGAAAAAAAATTTAAAGGAGGAGACGGAGGTGGAAGAAGTGAAGGAAGAAATTGAAAATTAAAAAATACCAAAGATAAACGTTATAGTTTCTTTGACATTTAAATGTTTCCAGAAAGGACAGATTTGAATGATTTCCTAGATTCCCTTCTGAAATCTGATAAGTATTTCAGAATTCAGCTTCTGCTTCTTTTGCCACCTCTATTCTCACTCCTCACCTCCACACTTCCAACACACACACACACACACACACACACACACACACACACACACACACAGATTCATGTCATTACTTATCTGATTTAGAATAGAAAAATAAATGAGGCCTTATTTTACAATATTTGTTTCTGTGAATGTGGACCCTGTACATTGATAGGGTTTTAAGTTACCTATACCATGATTGTAGAACTTTGTGCTTTTTTGAACCCTAAGTTATATGAAAAGCCATGCTCCACTATTTCAAAATTAGGTAAGAATAAAGAAAATTGAATTTTGCCAGTTGCACTTCCACAAAATGTATAATTTTATTTTAAATTAGATTCATTTTTATTGAGGTTCTTGATATAAACTTTGATACAGAGATCATTCAGAACTGATGTTAGAGCTAACCTTTAATTATCACAGAAAAGTCACAGGACATAGATTCTCCTGGCTTACTCTATAAAACCTACAGAGCTATCTGTCATTAATATCGTATTCACAGTGAGGAGGCAGAGAGAGTGCTCTCAGCACTTCTGGACACCAATTCTTTGTCACCAAGATTTGTTGCCCACTCAGGTGGAATTTAATACTTACAGAATTCAGGATCTCAACAGGAAAGAGCATCAATACAAAGACTGTGCTGTCTCTAAATGATGGCCTTGAAGGCATGAAAAAGAGAGATTAAGAGAGATGGGCCTTTTTAGACCAAAGGCAATGATGTTTTAGAATTACTGAAGAAACTGCGGAAAGTATTAGCAAACGGTGTGCTGTTGAACCAGTAAGGTTATCAAACCCAAAGAGTAGGTCCAACCTTTGTGCTTCTGGATGATCCTCAAAGCAAACAGAGGCCAGACATGCAGAGATAGGATTAAGTTTGCCAATAGACTCATTCTGTATGGAAGAAGAAATTAAAATCTCTTCTCTTCAGCTTATTGGATTATTGGCTCCAGGACCTGGGGCTATGTGGACCCACATGAGATAGCAACATCTACTATTAGTTGAAACTATACAAAAGGATGTAATTAAAATACAATGAACTGCAGAGATTAATTACAGTTTCTACAAGACCACCTCTTCTAAGTAACATTACAAACTAATATACCTCAACCCCGACTATAAAGGCAGTCCTTTAGAAGGGACTGTCCTGGTCATGGCTAAATGTACCAAAAGTAGGCCCTTGAACTTTGAAAAGATAATCTCCTTTCTTCTCAGACCTATGGTATCTTCTTCCTTTGAGAGATGGGTTAGGCCAATTGGCTTCATCTCTTTCTTTCTGTAACTTATATTAGAGAACATGAAGAAAATATAGAAAATATAGTTATCAGTAAGAAGGTGACAGGAGATTGGAAGAAAATAAATTCATGAGTAAAGAATATGTTTGCCTCAAGAATATGAAAGCAATACAAGGACATGTGCACAGAAAGCACAGACTTGAACCCTCATATGGACTGCACTGCGTCTCCTAAGATTCATTTAGGAAGTCCTAACCCACAATGTGACTGTCTTGGAAATAGGGCCTTTAAAGGGGCAATTAAGGTTAAATTAGATCATATGCAGCGGGATCTAATCCAATATAACTAATGTACTTATAAGAAGAGAAAGAGAACCTAAGGATGCATGCACACGGAGAAAGAGGCCATGTGACAACACAGCAAGATGATGGCCACCTGCAAGCCAAAGAGAGAGAGGCCTAAGGAGAAACCAAACTGGTGACACGATCTTGGATTTACAGCCTCCAGAAAAAAAATCAATTTTTGTTAAGTCATCCGGTCTGTGCTTTTTGTTATGGCAGCACTAAACAGAATTCTGACTAAGACAAATCCTAAAATGGGTATCAATTAATTAAGATTTGTACATGGACTACCTGATGAGTCTGTGTTCTGCTATTAACTAACAGGATGATTTATGGGAAGTTATTTAATCTCTATAGGTCACAGTTTCCTCATCTAGACAATGGGAGAACCCTAAGATATTCACAAATTTAAATTTACTGGGAATGACGACTTTCCTAATTATGCCAACCCATCAAGGTTTCCCATCCTCTTGACAAATGCACTTAATAAGTTGCATTACTGACTGCTGAACAAATTCCAGTTATCATTCGTTCTTGACTGATACAAGCATATTTTAGTCCACCAGTTGAGCTGTAAGAGCCTTGAGGAAAGATTCTACATCATGCATTTAATGAGTCATTTAAAAATATTTCTTAAACATATCCTATGTGTGAAGCACCACTGATGCTGAGAATTATAAAGAGGATTCATATGACACCTTCTTTTATAGAAGAGACTGACAAACAAAACTATGCAAGTTAATTCAGAAATATAACAACTAGCAAAATATGAAACAATCTGTTAATATTTCCTTAATGAATATTTGAAAAAAAACAGTGTAATATTATTCTGGAATTCAAAGGAAGGTAATTCCTTCCTCTAAAGATCAAATTAATTTAGGAGAGGGACTGATAATCTGAGGCATACAGCAAAAGCACAGTTTGCTCATGCATTTAAAATCAGTGGTGAAACTCTTCTGTTAGGGTCAGCCCTAGCCAGCATGATTTCATAATTGCCACAAAGCCATCTGCTCAAATATCTGCAGGCTTTGCTTGCCATTGGTCATTCCTTTAAAATAAACTGGCTTGCTTACTGGAATAAGAGGGCTTTCCAGGGTCAGGCAGAGCTGTTTTAGACTTCATAAAGAATAATCTGAACTTGTTACTTAAACCTTCAGAGCTTTAATTTCTATAACTGAGTGATGGAAAATCATAATCTACCTTGTACAGCTGAGAATTAGAGATAATATACACAAAACTCCACAGAGACTATTTAACATATAGTAGGAACAGAAAATGTTTACAATCATTATCTTTTTTCAAAGCAAAAATGGCAAAATGATTTTCATTTCTAATATTCTACTGGTCTTTTTAAAAATTTATTTATTTTATTTAGTTTATTTTTTTGGCTGTGCTGGGTCTTCGCTGCTGCATGCAGGCTTTCTGTAATTGCGGTGAGCGGAGGCTACTCTTCATTGCAGTGCACAGGCTTCTCATTGCGGTGGCTGCTCTTGTTGCAGAGCACAGGCTCTAGGTACGCGGGCTTCAGTAGTTGTGGTGCATGGGCTCAGCAGTTGTGACACATGGGCTTAGTTGCTCTGTGGCTTGTAGTATCTTCCTGAACCAGGACTTGAACCCATGTCCCCTGCATTGGCAAGCGGATTCTTAACCACTACCACCAGGGAAGCCCAAAAATGGCAAAATGATTTTTAATGATTGATTGTGGCTTCTTGGTGCACTGTCATGAGAATAATAAGAGTCTGTGATTTGACTCAAGATCCATGGCCACAGTCAATGAAAAATTTCTGTCATGGGCTCAGTGAGAGAAGCTGCCCATTAAAGTGTCATTCTCATATTAAAAACTCCTATTTGAAGGAGGAAATGGTAATCAGAGAGACTAATGTATAGTTCCATTAACTCTCCTGCATCTGTGAATCAGTCACTGAGTAAGTCCAAAGAATTGACAATTGTTCAGCTAAATTCTAATGGAGACGTGTGGAAGGAGGGAAAAATGAGAGGCATTTTATGAAAATCTGGAACAGGGTTCTCCACCCAGAAGCAGAGTCAGAAGGCAACTACCTATGGAGAAGTGATGAAAATCCTAAATAGGGGGTTATTGCAAAAAGAAATCAGAAGATGGGCTTCCCTGGTGGCGCAGTGGTTGAGAGTCCGCCTGCCGATGCAGGGGGACGCGGGTTCGTGCCCCGGTCCGGGAAGATCCCACATGCCGCGGAGCGGCTGGGCCCGTGAGCCATGGCCACTGAGCCTGCGCGTCCAGAGCCTGTGCTCCGCAACGGGAGAGGCCACAGCAGTGAGAGGCCCGCGTACCACAAAAAAAAAAAAAAAAGAAAAGAAATCAGAGGGCCAGAGGAATAAACATGAATGTTTACTGGTGGTTTTGTAAGTACTATACATGTACTAACTGGGACATGCATAAGGTAGTTAGAGAAGTAACTTCAGAAATATTACCTTATAAATCTTTGGGGCAGCAAGCACCAAAGTTGGCAGCTGATACCAGAAGCCTAATTACCATCCCTTTGCTTTTCCTTCAAAATAAATATGTTTATTGCAAATGCTCTCTACTCTTTTTTACCTGGCACTCATAAGGGAGAAGCATAAACAATGGTTCAAGTAAGTCATTACAATTACATTATCAGTTACATTACAAAAGGCAGTTAAGTCACATTTCTGTGTTAACTGCAATTATGTTTTATGACAAATATTTTAATAAAGAATAGATCTTTTCAAAGTGCAGTTTCTTTTTGTTCTGCTGTGATGTAGGGCAAAGCCTGAAACAATAAAACATCATCAGGTATGTGAAATGAAAAATAAATCTAATATTCCCCAAACTGCTGCAAATACAAAACACCTGCAAAAGTACCCATGGGCCTTTTTCCCAAGGCAATGGAACTCTTAACAAAATACTCATAAGAACCTGGATACTTCTCATTTCAAACAACAGCTTTTCATTATCTAGGCTATAAGCACTGACCTCTGATGTGGTTTAAACAGTCCTCAAATTAAGTTTAAACTGGGCTATCCTGACTTCTGGCAAACAAGTATAACATGTAGTCACATGTTGAGTTTGAAGTTTAATAGGCTAAAATTTAGGGGTGAAGTTGCATTTACATACCTAATGAAGGACTTTCTTTTTTTTTTACTGAGGAGTAATTGACATACATCAGTTTTAAATGTACAACATAGATTCAGTATTTGTGTATATTGCTAAATGGTCACCACAATAAACTAATACACATCTGTCACCATACATAGAAAATTTTTCTTGTGATGAGAACTTTTAAGATTTGCTCTCTTAGCAACTTTAAAATATAAAATACAGTATTGTTAACTGTAGTTACTATGCTGTACATTCCATCCTCATGACTTATTTATTAAGATAAATAAGTAGAGGAAGTTTCTACCTTTTTTTTTTTTTGGAAGTTTCTACCTCTTGATACCCTTCACCCATTTTGCTCACTCTCCCCAGCCCCTGCCTCTGGCAACCACCAATCTGTTCTCTCAATCTATGAGCTTGGGTCTTTTTTTGTTTGTTTTTTTAAGATTCCACATATAAGTGAGATAATTTGGTATTTGTCTTTCTTTGTCTGACATTTCAATTAGCATAGTGCCTTCGAGGTCCATCCATGTTGTCACAAATGAAAAAATTTCCTTTTTTATCGCTGAAAAATATTCTATTTATCCATTGATGATCCTTTAGCTTGTTTCTATATCTTGGTTGTTGTAAATAATGCTGCAATGAACACAGGGGTGTATATGTATATTCCAGTTAGTGTTTTCATTTTCTTCAGATAAGTACCCAGAAGTGAAATAGCTGGATCATGTGGTAGTTCTATTTTTAAAGTCTTGAGGGCCCTCCATACTATTTTCTATAGTGGTTGCACTAATTTACATTTCCGCCAACAGTGCACAGGCTTCCTTTTTCTCCATATACTTGCGAAAACTTGTTATTTCTTGTCTTTTTGATAACAGCCATTCTGACAAGTATTAGGTGATAACTCATTGTGGTTTCGATTTACATTTCCCTGATGACTAGCGGTGTTGAATACCTTTTCATGGATCTGTTAGCCATCTGTATGTTTTCTTGGAAAAATGTCTATTTAGATCCTCTGCCCGTTTTTTTAATTGGATTTTTTTGCTATTGAGTTATATGAATTTTTTATATATTTTGAATATTAAACCCTTATCAGATAAATGATTTGCAAACATTTTATTCCATTTGGTAGGTTGCCTTTTTATTTTGTTGATGGTTTCCTTTGCTGTATAGAAGCTCTTTAGTTTGATGTAAACCCATAACTTTTGTTGCCTTTGCTTTTGGTGTCATATTCAAAAAATCATCACCAAAACCGATGTCAATGCAGGCCCTTGTCTGGATATGCAACTGGTACCACTCCAATGAATTACAGGTTACAGTACACAGGACTCATACATTCCAGGGAATAGTGTGTGTTCCCACTAGCTAGACTAAAACCCCTCAAGATTCAAAAGTCTTGCTCCATAGTGAGAAATAACTAGATTGAGTACTGCCCTGGTCCCATCTCACAAAACTTAAAAGCAAGACATAAAAGAAAGTAGTTCCAAGTAATTTAACTGCCTTCTAGAAAAAAGCTCAACGATATTTGTAGTAATATAAAAATGTCCCACATTCAACAAGGTAAAATTGACAGTGTCTGGTTTCTAATTTTAAAAAGTTATTAGGCATTCAAAAAACCAGGAAAATTTGAAACATGACAAGATAATTTAATTAATCAAAATTAACCCAGAACTGACACATATGACAGAATTAGTAAATAAAGACATTAAAATAGTTATTATAATTTTATTCCACATGTTCATGAAGTTAAGCAGAGACATGAAATCATAAAAAGGACCCAAATTGAACTTCTAGAGATAGAGCCAAAATTGTGTAAGAAAAAACATACACTGAATAAGATTAATAATATTTATGGAAGAAATAAAACATTAGTGAATTTGAACATGTAGTAATGGAAACAATTCCAAATTAAACACAGAAGAAGAAGAAAAATTTAACCGAAGAGAGCATAATTGAGTTTTGGGACAACTTCATTTAGCCTAGTTTATATGTAACTGGAGACTACAAAAGGGGACGGTGGATGCGTGAAAAACTACTGGCCAAATTTTTTTTCTGAATTTGTAGAAACTGTAAATGCATATATATAAGAAGTTCAACAAACCCCAAACACAATAACGAATGAAAAATTACAAGAATTAAACAGATATACCGTTTTGTAAGTCAAAAGAATTAATATTGTTATGATGCTATTTCTCCTCCAATTGGTCTATAGATTTAATCAAAATTCCAACAGGCTTATAAAGTAGAAATGAACTTATTCTAAGTTTCATATGAAAATGCAAATAACATAGTATAGATAAAAGAACATTGAAAAAAAAGAACAAATGAGGAGTAATGTTAACTGAATTTCAATATTTATTATAAAACTACAGTAATCAAGACTGTGAAATTGATGTAAAGGTTGACAAATAGAGCAATGGAATGGAAATAGCTCAGTAATAGATCCACGCACATATGGACAATTGATTTTTGACAAATTGCCAAAGCAATTCAGAGAAAAACGGATATTATTTTCAACAAATGGTGTTGGAACAATTGGTTATTCAGATGAAAAACAAACTTTGATCCATATATCACACCATATAAAACATTTATGTAGGGCTTCCCTGGTGGTGCAGTGGTTGAGAGTCCGCCTGCTGATGCAGGGGACATGGGTTCGTGCCCTGGTCTGGGAAGATCCCGCATGCCGAGGAGCGGCTGAGCCCGTGAGCCATGGCCACAGAGCCTGCGCATCCGGAGCCTGTGCTCCGCAATGGGAGAGGCCACAACAGTGAGAGGTCCGTGTACCGCAAAATAAACCCAAAAAACACATTTATGTAAAATGGATCATAGAAATAAATGTAATTACTACCTAAAACTATAAAAACTTCTAGAAAGAAACATAAAAGGAAACATTTATGACATTCAGTTAGGCAAATATATTTTAGATATGATACAAAAGCATGACCCATAAAAGATAACAATTGAAAAATATTACTTCATTAAAATGAAAAACATTTCTTCAACCAAAGATTCCGTTACAAGGATGAAAAGACAAGCCAGAGACTGGGAGAAAATATTTGCAAATTTTATATCTAATAAAGTACTTGTATATGCAATATATATGAATGTATATGAATATTCCAAACTAAAAACCCAAATAACCCAATTTTTAAAATGGGGAAAAGATTTGAAGTGATACTTTACTAAGGAAGGTATGTAGAGGGCAAATAAGTACATGAAAAAATGTTTGACATAATGAATCATTAGGGAAACACAAATTAAAACCACCAAGGGATACCACTACTAAGCACCTATTAGAATGGCTAAAAGTGGAAAGTGTTGGTGAATTTATGAAGGAACTGGAACTCTCATATACTGCTAGTGGAAATATAAAATGACAGAACCATGTTGGAAAACAGTTTGGCAGTTTCTTAAAAAGTTAAAAATACATCTATAGGATGATGCAGTCATTTGACTCCTCGATATTTCAGAGAAGTGAAAACATATATCCATACAAAAACGTATACTCAACGTTCATAGTCCCTTTATTTGTAATAACCGCCAAACTGGAAACAACTCAAATGACCATCAGCAGGTAAGTGGATAAACAATTTTTGGTATATCCATATGTGACAGGCTGATTAATCCAAGTCCTCTTCTCATTAACCTGTGAATGTAACTTTATATGGCAGAAAGGACTCTGCAGTTGTGATTAAGTTAAGGATCTTCAGGTAAGGAAATTCTCCTGGATTACCTGGGTGGGCCATAAATATAACCCCAAATGTCCTTATAAACTGGAGGAGAAGAGAAATTTGACTACAGAAGGGGAGACCATATGGTGACAGCAGCCAGGACTGTACTGCACACCTTGAAAATGGAGGAAGGGGCCACAAGTGGGAAAACAGGCAGTCCCTAGAAGCTCAAGAGGCAAGGAAAGGGATTCTCCTCTTAGAGTCTCCAAAACACACTAGTCCTGCCAACAATTTGACTTTACCTTGGTGAAATTCATTTTGGACTGTGACCTTCAAAAATGTAAGAGAATAAATTTGTGGTAATTTGTTATAGCAGCAAAAGGAAATAAATACATTATATAATGGAATGCTAATCAGCAATAAAAGAAATGAACTTTTTTTTTTTTTTTTTTGCGGTATGCGGGTCTCTCACTGTTGTGGCCTCTCCCGTTGCGGAGCACAGGCTCTGGACGCGCAGGCTCAGCGGCCATGGCTCACGGGCCCAGCCGCCCCGCGGCATGTGGGATCTTCCCGGATCGGGGCACGAACCCATGTCCCCTGCATCAGCAGGCAGACTCTCAACTACTGCGCCACCAGGGAAGCTCAGAAATGAACTATTGATATACATAATACAAGTGAATATAAAAATAATTATACTGAGTAAACAAAAAAAGACAAAAATAGTATATACCATTTTCATAAAATTATGTCATTTACACAAAATTCTAGAAAATGCAAAGTAATCTATAGTGTCAGAGATCATGTTAGTTGTCTGGGGACATGAGGGACAGGTAGGTGAGGAAAGGAGTGCTATGTGGAAACCTTCAGGGATAAACAATATTTTATTATATTGACTGTAGGTTTGGTTTCATGGGTGCGTACATAGTCAAAACTTATCAAATTGTACACTTTAATTATGTGCAGTTTATAACATGCCAATTATATCTCTAAGCTTTTAAAATTAAAAATATATGTATGTAGCAGGTACACATATGCATATATACACACACATATATGCATACACATATACACATAATGTATATACATATGTATGTATATATGTATGTATAATATATAGAGTGGATATGGAAGAATGGAACAAAAAGAAAAAATACACATGGATGAAAAGTAGGAAAAGATAAAACTTGAGAAGCCACAAGTTCTAAAATTTATGTTATAGTAGCTTAAGAAAAAAAGCGAATAAAATTTAAAATTAGAGAACTGTTATAGAGATAATATAGGAAAGCCTCCCAGAAATAACAGGTATCATTTTATATACTGAAAAAAGGAGCTTACTAAGTGATCAGCATAAAGAATAAGTAGAACCATGCCAAGGCTCAGCATTATGAAATTTCAGAATACTGAGTTAAAGAGAAGATCCTAAAACATTAGAAGAGCTAGTACTGTGGAGGAACAAGAGGTTGGGAGAGAAAGAAAAGAAGAAAGAAAAAGGAAGAATGAAAGAAAGAAAGAGAGAGAGAGAGGGGGACGGAGGGAGGGAGAGAGAGAGATAGAGAGAAAGAGAAAGAAAGAAAGAAAGAAACAGAGAGAAAAGAAAGAAAGAAAGAGAAAGAAAGAAAGAAAGGAAAGAAAGAAACAGACAAATTTTAAAAATCACAAGACAGATTTGGATCCAGAATGACATTAGGCTATTTGATAGCAAATTTGTCTGTTAAAGTGAGCAGCATTATGATTCTGTAAAAGTTCTGGGAGGAAATAATTTCTACCTTAGAATTCTTCATCCAGCCAAATAGTTAATCAACTCTGTAGGTAGGAAAAAATTAAAAAAAAGACATTTTATGATATGCAAAGGCTCAAACAATTAACTCCTCAAACACCCTTTCTTAGGAAGCTACTAGAGAATGTCTTAGTAAAATAAGGCAGCAAATCAAAAAAGTGAAAGACATGGGATCAAGAAGAGATCTAATATAAGAAAGTTGAAAAGAGATGTCCCAGTATGACAGCTCTGCATCAATCTTGAAAGCTAAAAATTCCTTATTGGAGTAGAAGGAGACTGGTAAGATGGAGTAACATCTTCAAGAGAAAAAAAAAGTTATAACCACCTGTGTTTGAGTATAAGGAAAAATAACTGCTAAGCCTTTGATATATTATTTTTGAACATTAAAAAAATGATGGAAGGGTTAATGATAAAAATAAAGCAAATAAAAACAAGGAGTTATTTAAGAAAAAAATAAGAACTCTTACTTATAAGAAAGGAAATTAATCTTAGTATAATATTTG
This sequence comes from Lagenorhynchus albirostris, assembly GCF_949774975.1. Classification (NCBI taxonomy): domain Eukaryota; kingdom Metazoa; phylum Chordata; class Mammalia; order Artiodactyla; family Delphinidae; genus Lagenorhynchus; species Lagenorhynchus albirostris. Next base: position 31,308,025 of record NC_083103.1, read on the forward strand.
ACTACCACTTGACTAAGCATTAAACAACTTTACTATGAAAATAATATATTCATTAACTACTAATTTAATCAAAATTGATGCACTTTATTGGGAAAATAAAGGAAGAGGGATTGTGGCGGTGGTGTACTGATAGTGTGAAAAGTTAAATTTCAGCTAATTCAATAGGAAATCAGTAGATGATATCTAAATTTAAGAAATAATAAACTGCAACGTAAGTATAATAAATTAGAAATATAGAGGGAAATGCCAGAACAAAGACTACTAAGAGCTAAAGAGGTTGCTTCTGGGAATAGGGCCTGGGGAGGACAAATGGGTGAAATAGTCATTGCTGTCTTTTTAAGTCTTTTCTCACTATTCCTTTACTTTTTTAACCATTCACATATATTAATTTATTTCTTTAAAAAACGTTTAATAAAAAAAAAAAACGTTTAATAAGAAATCAGCAACTGTTGTCTTAGCAATGCCTCCTAATCAGTGCAGTTCTGCATAAGTCTCTGTTTGCATGATGAATCACTTATTTTCAGCAAAACATGCTTTACAGTTAAAAGGAAAAATAATTAAATAAAATATTTTAATTGAGGTCTAAATTTCATCATGCCAATTTTCCAAAAATAAAATAAAAAGTGAATATCTACTGTGTGTTAGGCAAGGATTCCAATTCTGGTGATAAAAATTAATAAGAACATGTTCTTAACAGGTTATAGTTTATTAGTGGGTGGCAGTAGCAGCAAGTAAACAGAGATTAGAATTCATGGTGATTATGCTCATAAAACTGGGGAGGGTGGCTAGGTTCAGTTATGAAGAAATTTCAAAACTGGGATAGTTTCCAAATTTATAGAAAAACTTCTTGGATGGGCAAACGTAATCAAGATAATGAAAGGGGGGAGGGTGTGAATGATCTAACACTTATTGAATAGCAGGCAGAAGCCACCAGACAATTAGAATTTAAAACAGAATATATACCTTCCAAATCATTGAGGAAGCTGAAAACCAACAAACTAAGTTTAATATAACAAAGACAGAAAGCAAAAGAAATGGTAAAGAAACATAATATCCAAGGAGCACTAAGATAAAATGAAAAAAGGGCAAGGCACATCCATTTTGATAAATGTAATTCATATTTTGGTAAAGTTCTTCCATTAAATTTCTAAGAGAATTCTGGGGAAGTCACCTGTTAAGATCAAGCATTTAATTCCCTCTGTCTTGAAATTCCAAATTAAATGACCAAGGAGGGGAGAGGAGGGAAAGGGAGAAATAAAGTAAATGAATGAATTTTCATTCCTACCTCAATGCTAGAAACTAGTAAAGAGTTATGGAATAGACAAAGCCAGATTAAATAAAGATATCTAGTCAGATTTGGTGCTAAATTACTGGAAGAAAGTTTAAGGGATTCTGATTTGAGTTCACTAATATCTGTTGATTGGAAAAGCAAGGATAAGTGGACAGAGCAAACAGACTGTTTAGCATCCCTTCATCACTATGTGTTAACAGGTGAGAAGCGATAGCCCAGGGAAAGTTGGTCCATACCAAACAGAAAAACAATTCAAAGTGGAGTTTTTCATTGGTTCTACTGGGTTTACTTCGATACAGGGAGAAACAGAAACAGGAAAGAATTAGACAAAAACACACAATTTGCCTGAAGTAGAAACCAGGCCAAAAATAAATTTTCATTAGTACATGTAGCCAGAAGCATAGCTGATTAAACACTTTAAAACAAAATGGCACAAAGGAAACTGCCCAAAGACCCACTTCTTACCCAAATCATCTCAAGATTTTAGTTCACTGAGCTAGCAAATGAACTGAGAGCAAACAGCCATCCACTTTAAGATTTGATTGGAGGAGGATAACAGAGAGCAATGACTAGGAGAATTCTCTCAACTGCTTTGGTCAAATACCTGGCTTGTATAGACCTCTCCTTCATTAGGATGAAAATTAGAAATTAATATATAGGACTAATGAAAATGCTTATTCTTTTTTTTCAGTAAAAGAGGAAATAATATGTCTCAAAGGTTGCAAAAGAGTAAAACTTTGAACAAGGCAAGCTACAATAAACAAAATACAGATAGCATCTGCAATTTCCCCTAAATAACAACAAAAAAGGATTCTCAAAAATTGTTACAACATGCTAAAATGAAAACAGAGCTGGGCAAATTGAAGAAATAATTCAGGGTTGCTAATAATTTGTTGGTAGACACTTAAAATGCTTTTTGAAGAAATAAAGAAAAAAATCTACCCATGAAAAAATGGATCATTGATAGAGAAGACAATCTTAAGCAGCACTGTCAGAATATAGAAAAAAAAGTGCATTTCCAGTTGGCTATGGAAGGTTTTTTCAAGCCTGGGTCTGAAGCAGAGAAAGGTTCAGAATTTCCCGATCCCTTTTTTACTTCTTACTATCAAAACATGCCATTCTTAAAAACAATGTGGTACTCAAGCACTATGCAGGTCTTGGATTAGATGATGAAAACTGTAATAATCATGTCTTACACAATATATTTAGACAGAATATCCTTGTATATACATTCATTGTTCAGTTCTATCATTACATAGTGTTTTTAGAGCATATAAAATGTTTTGCAAAACATGAATTTATATGAACTGTATACTAAAGTAACTGTTATCCATGATTAAAATTCTAGACTAATGTTGTCTAAATGGTCATAAGTGCCTCTGAGTAGGTGATTTCTTCACATCTGGTAAGAGTTATGACTAATTGCAAGCTGTACACTGTTGTGCACACCCCCAACTCACCCATCATGGAGCAACGTGTGAGAAATAGAGAAGCATCATTCAAAATATTAGTGGCCCAAAGGAGGCATTACGCGGAAGACTATTTTCCTTAGTAAGGAACTTTGAATTTACTGTACACCCCCAATTTTTTTGTCTGTTTTCAGTGATGGACTTCGTAAATCTTTTTGTTTCATATTATAACATGCACAAAATATGAAGAGGAACATGTAATTTGAAACCTATGTGAATAAAATTTGTTTTCATTACCATTTTCCATACTTTCAATCCATGAATAATATTGCTCTCTAATTTTTATAAGCATAATAAAAGATCATAAATAATCATAAATTACTAATGTTACATAAAAATAAATGCAAATTCAGAGATTAACAATATATGGATTATTTTTAGATAATTTTATTTTCTAAATTTAAAACTTTATATGTTGAAATTCATAGATAGGCTGTTTTTTGGGTTTTTTTTTACATCTTTATTGGAGTATAATTGCTTTACAATGTTGTGTTAGTTTCTGCTGTACAACAAAGTGAATCAGCTATATGTATACATATATCCCCATATCCCCTCCCTCTTGCGCCTCCCTCCCACCCTCCCTGTCCCACCCCTCTAGGTGGTCACAAAGCATAAAGCTGATCTCCCTGTGCTATGCGGCTGCTTCCCACTAGCTATCTATTTTACATTTGGTAGTGTATATATGTCAATGCCACTCTCTCACTTCATCCCAGCTTCCCCTTCCCCCACTGTGTCCTCAAGTCCGTTCTCTACGTCTGCTTCTTTATTCCTGCCCTGGCCTGATTTCTTTTGAATCACGGCATAAGTACTGAACTGTAATGAAAGTGTGTTAAATTCGACTTTTCCTGATCTGCATTTTATAGGAACATCTATACTACAAGCATAACTAGTACTGGGATAGCTTAGAATCTTTAAGATTAGAAAAAGTAGCAAAAACAGGGAGAGCCAATTTGGTAAATGGATTACTTTTTAGAATGCACTACAAAAAGCCATCCTCAAAACAACCATATCAGCCCCAATTTATATAAGAGAAAGAGGGAAGTTTAAAGAAGTAAAATTATGGCAAAGATCATGCAATCACACATAGCAAATCATACAGAAGTATCATCTGAACACAAGCTTCTTGACTCTTGCACTCAAGTTCGTGACCATTCATCTCGCTCTTATTGTAAGTCTGAGGCCACCTTGTGTTATGTTCAGTCTGCATGCAAATTAATTTTGGGCAAACAGACTATAAGTGTACCACTGACTGCAAGTAAATATAACACTGCGTCTGCGAGATCCACCAGTTCACAGATAAAAACTATTTTTATGTCTTTCGAATATGTCTAAATTGAGCTAATGTCAGTAAATTAAACTCATTTTACTTAAAAGAAAAAAAAAGAAGTTGAATCTTTGCAATGAGCTAAACTTTGGGAGAATCATTTGAAAAAATGAACTGGGAAATGCTGGTGCAACCAAGCGGGTGGATGAAATAGGTAAAGATTGAAAACTCTGCGCTGAGTAATGAGCAATATTTAATCTCATTGATTTGGAGTCAGAGTAGAGAGTTAATGATGTTTTATAAAAACATTATTTACAAAGTATTGAGGCTACTATATAGCAATTCCTATAGGAGGAACACAAGTGCTAATCTTCATAACATTTCTACCTGCCAGATAGGTATCTTAGCTCCACCTCTACTAGTTTTGTGACTTTGAACACTTGCTTAATTTCTCTGCCCTTGTTTCCTCATCTATGAAATTACATTAATAGAAATGTCTCTTTATGAATATTAAGGGGGTTACTACAAGCAAAACACTTTAAACAGTGTTTAAACATTTAATAACAGTACATTATTATTCTGATTTCAGAAGTGAGGAAACTGAAATCCACTGAAATTAGTTTGCCCACGATCACCCACTATCACAGTCTGTGTGATTCCATATCGCGGCTTTTTATTGCACATGTTGCCTTTCTCACAATGACTTTAAATTATGACAGTAAATTATTTAAAAAACACAAACCTAACACATATCTATCCTATACATAAATCAAGGAGAACTATAAACTTTTACTATATATTTTATTTTTAGAAAAGCCATGTTGAGACACGTCATCAAGACAGAATATTCACCAAAACAGAATATTCACCAAAGCGTCTTCTTTTGCAAAAAGTTATACAGTAAAAAATAGGAATTAAAATACCTAGAGAAAAAATAAATTGACAGCATTTGAGGTATTTACAAAGGTCATGATAAGACAACTGGAGACAAAGTCTGAGTTCTTCGTTACAAGTATAAAAACTCCTTTACTGAAGTATCCAGTAAAGGAGACCAGACAGTAACTCTCATTTAGGAACCTCATCAAACCTTAAAAGAGGAATTGGGGAATTATAATTAATATTAAAACACATTAAAGTTATATTTTCATAGTACTAAATGCATGTATGCAGCTAAGTGTATCTAGAATCTATATAGTTTGCCTCTACTAATAATAGAGATCATCTATTTACAACTTACTTTAGTCCACTCACTTAAATCCATTATCTCACTCAGTGCTTACACAGTTACATTAAGTTTTTACAAAATTGTTTCTCAAATGGGCCTTGTAAGAATTCCATAGGATGCATGTTTGTAAAGAACACAGATTCCTAGTTTCCTTCCCTGCAGATGAGACTCTATAAGTCTGGAGGCACTGAAGAATTTACATTTTAACAAGAACTCCAGGTGATTATTTAGATCTTGCATATTTGGGAAATGAGCTAAGGTAGATAGAACAAATTGCTCAAGATACCAGTGAGTGACGGACACTGTGTTTAAGCCAGAACTTTTGCATATATTTGCAATGTAGCCACACCTCCACCCCCAAATTGCTGCTACTAGCGCTCCAAAGCCAAACATAAAATATATACACTCTTAGGAGTTATTCTGGGGCAATGCCTTTCAGTCAGCCTATTAACTTTCTAGAAACGTAATAATAAGAAGTGTACCATGAATAATACAGTGCAATTGAAAAATACTTTCAACAATGTACTTTCACATCCATCCAATTTACCCACAAGAAAGTCCTCTCCTCCATAGCCAACTGTATCTCAGTTACCGTGAGGATGTGAATTTGGGGCCTCATTTTTTGGTGAACCTGGATCCTGCAGCTGGTGCAGGCTTCTTACATGCTTGCTGAGTTGAAACCAACCAGAATTTAAAATAATTGCTGCTTTACTGTGCAATTTAGGAGGAAAGGCAATAAATTAAGGGACAGCTGGATTGGTCGTACTAATGATCTGTCAGGTTTAGAATATGATTTCACACTTCTTTAACTTCTGATGAGCTGCAGAGTCAGAAGGCGTCATGGAGATCATTCTGTCTAAAGTTTTCATTTTACTAAGGCCACAGAAGGGATAGCAACCTAACCACAATCAAACTCAGAGATCTTAGAACTCTGCTTTGAACTCATTAAGAGTTAACTTTGCAATGCATGTAACATCTAAACCACAGTTCCCTCACCTTGAAAATAAAAAACAAATTATATATCTAACTACTAAAGTTTTAGTAAGTATGAAACAATGCAGTGTACTTTTAAGTTATTGTAACAGTGGGCAGTAATAGTATTCGCACAACATTAGCTGACTCAGCTGTTTTTGTTGTTGTTACCCTTTGCTACAGTCCTGAGAGATGAGGATTATTACCCCGAAACAGTGGATAAGGAACCTATGGCCCAGAAAAAGTAAATACCCAGAGTTACAGAGGTAAAGACAGGATTCAGTCACAGGAAACTTTGAGTCAATGCTCTTTCCATCAAGGCACAACTACTTTATATTAATCTTCAAGTATTAATATTTTCTAAACATCTGAGCAATTATAAAATACTAAAATAATAAATAGAAGAAGGTTGAGCTTTCCTGTGCTTTCTTAAAGATTTGGGGGCTTTTTCTTGATAAGTTAATTCATATACAGTTGACCCTTGAACAACATGAGGGTTAGGGGTGCTGACTCTCCATGCAGTCAAAACTCCACATATAATTTATAGTTGGCCTCTAAATACCTGGTTCTTCTGTATCCGCAGTTCTGCATCCGTGGATTCAATCAACTGCAGATCGTGTAGTGTTTGTAGTATTTACTATTGAAGAAAAACCACATATAAGTGGACCCACATAAGCCAGACCCATGTTGTGCAAGGGACAACTGTGATCATCAACCCCCAATATTTTTGTCCAGGAACATTCATGTGCACAGTACAATGTTAAATTCTAGATTCAGATGAAAAATTCAGCTCTCTAGAATCCTCAAGAAATATGAGGCTTTGGATAACTGAACTTCTAGACAGCTTTAATAAACACACATATTTACATTATAATTATTTTGTTAATTTTTTTTTTTTTTTTTTTTTTTTTTTGGCAGTACACGGATGTCTCACTGTTGTGGCCTCTCCCGTTGTGGAGCACAGGCTCCAGACGTGCAGGCTCAGCGGCCATGGCTCACAGGCCCAGCCGCTCTGCGGCATGTGGGATCTTCCCGGACCAGGGCACGAACCCGCGTCCCCTGCATCGGCAGGCGGACTCTCAACCACTGTGCCACCAGGGAAGCCCACATTATAATTATTTTGGATGCAATTTCTTTTAAACTTTATCACTTGTCTTCATTCCTAATATAAGATATATATTTATCACATAATATATACTATTGTTGCTAATTCAAAGTTATCATTTTAAACATCCATGTTCTTACTTTGAAGTAACATGGTAATAATTCCTCTGAGCCATTTGAGGTGTACAGCATTTTTTAAGAAATGATGCTAGACACACATTTGTTTTTTGGATTGAAATATCTCTATATTCTTTTTTTTAACATCTTTATTGGAGTATAATTGCTTTACAATGTTGTGTTAGTTTCTGCTATATAACAAAGTGAATCAGCTATATGTGTACATATACCCCCATATTCCCTCCCTCTTGTGTCTCCCTCCCACCCTCCCTATCCCACCCCTCTAGGTGGTCACAAAGCACCGAGCTGATCTCCCTGGGCTATGCGGCTGCTTCCCACTAGTTACCTATTTTACATTTGATAGTGTTCTATATTCTTTTCATAGTTTGGCTCACCCTTACTAGGAGATTATCTATAACAAGAGTCATAAATATCTAAGAAGTCTGCTGTGGAAAGGGAAAGAAAGGGAAGGGTGAAAATTAATAGATCAGAAGACCAGAGAGGCTCTCAATTAGATTATACGGTCAATTCTTTCTGATGATACAGGTTGATACTCAGTATGAGCCTGAGTATCAGTCAGTACCTAAGTACCAGTCAGCATGATTTCTGACCCTAAAATATCTCCCCCAACTGTTTTCCCTATATGGCTGGGAAGTATTTTAACAAGACACAATGCCTTCTCTTCTTCAGTCATAAATAAAAGAATAGAGTGTCAAAATACCAGGGATATTTAATACGAATGCGTGAATGCATTTCTGTCAATATATAAATGGCTTCAGATTTTTTCCTGGCTTCACCAGGGTAAGGGTACAGGAAGATTCTAGGTCCTGAAAATATCAGTGAAGGGAAAAGAAGGCTTAAACAGTGGATATCAGAGATTCTGAAACCAGGTATTCTCCCCAACACCGTCCTAGTTCTTATGAAGTAGCACAAAGCAGGCTGGTGGCTGGGAGGCACTACAGGTGGGCCCCCTGCACAGGTGAGTAATTTATTTTGAGAAAAAGAGAATGAAAGTGCTTGCGGTCTGTAAATCCCCATGTAAGTGTAAAGATTATTATTACATAATTTATTGAGTAGGAAGTATTTGATTATGTGGAAATATTAAAAACACTCTTTTCATGTTTAACCAAATGTCCTTTAGGATAATGATGAATCACTTAACAGCTTCAGCTGATCCCATTAAACCCAAGCCTTTTGGGACAGGCTGTGTTTGATGTGACCTATGGCTTCTCTGAAAGTCTTACTAGCTGTATTGGTAAATAACAGCCACCAGAAGCCAGAACTAACACTGCCCTTTTCTTACCCACTCTTGTATGACACATGAGTCCATTTTAAATGAAGTGAAACGGAACAAGCCTGGCTGAGGAGCACAGTTGAACTTTTACCAGAAATCACTGATGATTTGCCAGAGAATGTGTTCCTCCAACACATGCCAAGGCAAAGGCAAACACACACTCCCAGTTGTCTGTAAGCATATTACACTCCAGTTTACCCTTGGGACTTCAGAAATAAAGTATGAAATAATCCCATCCCAACCCTCCCCCCACTCTAGCTGAGGATTCTCACTTTTTACTTCCTAACTTATTATGCCACTTAATGGAAAAACCTAGGATTTAATTAAAAAATCAAAAATATATGTGGGTCTTTTCTTCAGAAAATAAAACTTAACTGGCATGGCCAAGAAAAAAAATGTCAACATCTTCCTAGAAAAATGCAGAGTTGCCTATAAATAAAGGTTATGTTTAGCAGGCTTCTTACTGTACAAAGTTCTCTATAGCAAGAGCCTGCTAAATATGGGTTGAGTGGATAGTGAATAAATGCAATTTATTTGCAATGGAATTTTAAAATTATGAAAATAACTGAATATCTAAATTTACTTTACGGGAATTTGGGGGAAGTTTTCCTGAGGGATGGGCGTATGAATTGAGTAGTTTGGGACTGTAACTCAAGACTATTGTAAGGAATCCTTAGATGGTCTGGAATCCAGTTTCCCCTAAGAAACCCTAAAGTAATAAAACTGAGTGAGACAAAGGAAAATACAGGGCAACCAATTATTAAGAAACCACTGAGAGTTATTTTTACTCCTAAGAAGTCAGAAAAGATGGATGAGCCTGGGAAGAATAACAACTATTATTATTTACTATATTTTTGAGCCCCAACTCTGTGCCAGACAAACTGCTAAGTACTTTACAACTTTGCAACATATATATTATCTTCACTTCACAGAGGTGGTGAAGGAGGCTCAGAGATATTAAAGAACATAACTTGTAAGTAGGATATGTAGGACTAAAATCCAAGGCTGAAAATGAAGATACTAGATTAACTTGAGAAATCTGGTCTCACATATAGTATTTCATTTCAAGATAACTATTCTGACATCTATATTGATTTATTGAAAAACACTGAGTAATATCAGTGAGGGAATTTGGATCAGTGATTGATTACTACATATTTCTCAAGTATATTGGAACATCTCCAAGCCTGCTGAGAGTTTAATTATAGAGTGTGTTTTTCAAGTGTCAGTGAACACTTTTAAAGTTTTATAATAACAGCGTTTTCTGAATATCTCAGGCTATTTCTAGGTATTATAAAGTTGAAATCAAAATCACAAAAGACATATCACTTGCTTAAGATAAAAAATAATCCTCATAACTTGGTTTACTTACCTAAATTATTTCCTAAGAGCAAACTAACAGCAGGGCTTTCCTTTTATCTGGCCCAGGGGAAAACAAAAATCATCTCTGTTTTCATTGCACCTGCCCTTCCCATAGAACAGAGGAAGACCATAGGGGTCAGGTGTTCACTCTTTTCGTATTTATATATGAAGTAAATTCCAAAGAAGTTAAAAACTTCACTCAAGGTTTTTAAGCTAGTTACAAAGGCGAGCTTAGCATTTAGAACTCCAGAGTTCCAGTACAGAATTTTCTCCTCTTTAATGTGCAGTTTTCAGGTTAATGTTATGATGAAGAGCACCCTTAAAAGTTTTCTGTCTCATACTTCCTCGGTCAGAAAGCATCTAGAATAGTATTTTACTCCTCCCTCTTTGTAAAATTAAAACAGCTAATCCTGAGTTTGGCATGTCTTTTTGGAATGCCCACTCAGGGTTAAGAAGCAATTAACCAGGACCACTTTAATGATCCTTCCTTTCCTATCCCTCCTGCTCTCCACATTTATCCTTCTGCTAAAGTTGCCTTTTCTGCCAAAAAGTAAAGGAAGACTTGAAAATAAATGGCTCATAATGCATCATAAAGGAAACAATATGAAGCTCCAGGACTTGTATAATTTTTTATCAGTCACTTTGAGCAATCACAGTTGGTCCTAAAGTTGGCAATTATTTGCTTTTAAAAACACAGTATGTGTCCATACATAATAAGTTATATGGGGGCATGTCAAGATTCCAGGTCCCAGAAATACATTACCCATAGCCATGCCTCCGAGGAGGATATTAATCGTATGAAGCTGGTGCAAAGTTCCTATAATTGTCTTCATTCTGAAAGTTTGTATGTGTTTAAAATAATGATTAAAGAGAATACAACTTCTTGAACAACTGAATTTTCTTTGGAACATTTAGACTTGAAGTGGAACTGCATACTACCTGAATGTTTTGTCTACCCAGACAGTCTTTCACTTCACTCCCAATTCCAACATATTTGTAAAATAACCTAGAGAACTTGGATTTGAACAGAGTATACAATTATGCTGTTCAAAGCTCACTCAGTCCAATATTCTGCCTAATGCAGGAATCCCTACTAAATCATCCCTGGCGGGTCCACCAATTTTTGCTTAAAGAAAGGCAAAGAGCTACACCGAAACTGTTGACCAAAATAATATGGATAAAATCTGGGTTGGGGGGAGTAGGAATATGTAACTAAATATTTACTTCACTGCTTTTTTTGGCCGTGCGTCACAACTTGCAGGATCTCAGGTCCCCAACCAGGTATTGAACATGTGCCATGGTGGTGAAAGGTCGGAATTGTAACAACTAGGCCACCAGGGGACTCCCTATTTACTTCACTTTGCATGAGCAAATTTACCATTCCAGAATTCACATATCTTAGGTACCATATGGTCAGCTATGGCATAATTACAGTCATTAATTCAATCAAATGGCAATTATGTTGTTTAATAATTTTTGGACAAACTCCAGAAAACTGGAAATATGTACAAAAATATATGTGGTCTATTAAAAACCTGTTAAATAAAATAAGGAACAAGGACCAAAGGGTGAGAATAACTTGGAAAAATTCTTGATTTGACTATGAACATGTAGACTCATCACTGCATCCAGGGAGAAACTTGAAGGAGAAGCAAAGAGGGATAATACAATGTCCCTACAAGAGGAACCTACCAATATTAACAAAAAAATTGAAACCCAGAATCAAGCATAGGACAAGGAAAAAATGGATTTTTCTAAGAAACTTTCAGAGCTCCTTCAACAGGCCAACTTCTGGAACAGTCCCAAAATTAATTTATCCTAGGATTGTGTAAAATCGTCTCAAATAGGAGATACACTTATGTGGAGCTTATTAGCCATCTGAAGCACAGACTGGGACAAACCTGGTCCAATATCTCTGTCTTCAAACCTCAGGGTGCTGGTAGGAAAACCCCTACTAAGCTGGTTTACTGCAATGCATTGACACAGTCTTAGAGAGATATACATTAAATCAAGTCCCCGAAATGACGAATTCCGCTTCTCCTAGGGACCGTGCGGAGGCTCAGAGATCAGACTCATCTCGGATGCAGAGTGAAGAGGCATTAAAAAAATAAAAGAAGAACATTTTTTAAACTTCACAGAGTTCTCCACCTCTGCGTCGCATTAGTCTGGAAAGGATGCTCCTACACAACTGCAAGGGCATGCAGACGGTACGTGACGCCCACAGGGAGGGGGGACCAAGATTCCGACTGACCTTTTTGCTGTTTAAAGGACTGAATCGAGCCTGAATGATGGACCATTTTCACTCAGTGCGTCCCCGCCGGCTTAGGAAGCTGTCCGAGAGAAAGGTGACCTGTAGCCGTACCCTGAGAGAGCCTCACGGGCTCAATGCAATTCCGGAATATCCGCGAGCGCCCTGCAATCCGACACCTGCTTTAGCCAGCGCTTCGCTCCCTAGGCTGCGCGCCCTCTGTTGTCATGGCAACGGCTAGGGCGGTCCAGCGTCCGGCTCCCCTTAGCGGCTACTCGCGGAATAGCCCCGCATCCCCAGAGTGTCCAGTGCCGCAGTGTGGGTGGGCGTTATGCGGGGTATCCTGGGCGTGGGAGGGGAGAACTTTTCCTAGAGACTGTAAATAAATCTGAGCAAATCTCTAGAACCGCTGATAATTCCCTCTTTTTCGTTTTGAGCCTGGTTACTATATCCAGGCACAGACACTGATTTCCTAAAAGTTGGTCTGTAACACTAGCACCTACAGAAGGGCAAAGTTGGTTTCTGCTCTGAGAGGAATGCAGTTGCAGATGCAGAGACGTTTCTGTTTTTCCTCTTAAACTTGAATTTGGAAAATATGGATAACCTCCACTTATACAGTAGAACGGTTTTTATTAAACAATATTAAATGTCTTGCACATTACACTTGAGTTCTCCTCTTGTATTTCAGCTCTTGGGACTGAATTATATATGATAGTGACCCTGGACCATTTATCACCTACTAAGTAACAGGTGCTGAAAAAACACTAACCATGCTACTTAATTTAATCCTCATAAAAGCCCTACAAAGTGGGTAGACTATTATCATACTAATATTATAAAGGAAGCGGAAGCACAGCACAACAAAGAATTCTCAAGATCATGTAAACCAACACCTTACTTGAGAGACAAAGGAAGGCATCTGACACCTAAAGACGTGAAGTCACTTTTAGAAGGTCACAGTGGCCAAAATAGGAAAGCTCAGGATGCAGACACTGAAGAAATACTTGGTTAGAAGAATGAACTCAGTGTGAGCTTATCTCCAACTGAAGATTTGGAACAAACCTCAGAGATGATCTCCACAAAGGGTCTTTTTAGAGATGTTTTATAAAAGAGGGCACTGAAACCCAGAGCAATAAATCACTTGCCTGAGGATGTTTTTGTTATATTTGCTCTTTCGTTAAAATTCCAGTGCAACTCAACTCACAGGTCATTCTGATACAACCCAACTCGCAGGTAAAGACTAGACAATGTATTTAAGGACTAGTTTATGGCAGGAAACTAACACCCCCAAAATATTAGATACTATTATTATAATTATGATGCCTGTGGATCGATCTTCCTTTTCAAATCCTTTTAAATCACTGGGATTTGAATCAGAAATATTTTTGAAATGTGAGCATTAATTCAACTCATGATCAGGAAAAACAGTTGAAAGAATTAAAAGCCTCTGGTTCTACTCTACCTATACTCCAGCTATAGGTAACATCTTCAATTTCCTAAAGCCTCTTTTTTCTGCTGATGTCTGATTTTTCTCCAACCACAGCCCAGCAGGAGGCAAGAACGTGTGCGCTGGAGCTAAGACTGACTAAGAATTTGAGCCTCATTAGAAAGAATTTAACCTCATTATTTTTTTCCCAAAAAAGGAGTTTGGCATTCTAATACCCCTGCATCCAAACCTCTGCAGGGCAGCTATGATTAAATTATCGTCTCATAAAGCTGATAACTTTTAATTAGAAACATTTTAGGCTGGACTGCCAGATTGACTAGCAAGGGACTCAAAGAACATCTTTGCTTGTTTTAAAATCAGTCTTTTAAGGAAGGTTGCTAGAGGAACAGCTTTGCGAGGGGCCCAGGAAATTTCTAGCACCATCTGGTTTACAGGAAAAGCACTGCAAAGAGCAGGAAAGGCTGTGTGTGTGTGTGTGTCTGTGTGTGTGTGTGGTGTGTAAAGAAAGAGAATTTGTGTGTTTTGGAAGTGGGGAGCGCAGAAAGAGGCATTTGAACAAAGACTTTCCTGAAAAATAAATCTGTGATTCGATAAAAGGAAATATTTTATACTGACATCTCTAGTGCAGAAAGTTTAGGAATGAATATTAAATAGCCTCATTAGGGATAGCTAAACCGATTGCTGGCTTGGTTTTTATGACTATTATTGGTTTCAAACTTCATTCTTCAAATTTTTAAAAAATTTCTTGCAGTTTAATGCAAAGTGGAAAATATGCTGAATAAAATGATTCCAAAATTTTCTGAGAGAAAATACATGCCTATCTTGAGACTGTTTATTTGTCTGCCTTCCCTCTAGACAGGGCAGCTCTTTGTGAATGGGGAATGTGTCTTATTTAAATTTGTATTCCCCAGAGCCAATCACAGTGCTTAATGTGGGCACATGAATGAACGAATGAAAGAGCAAAAGTAAGAAAGCAAGAAAAAGAGGAAGGAAGGGAGATAATACGTTTCTGGGAACTATCATGAAAATAAGAACACCGGAATGGCTGATACATGTTCACCATAGGCGTGTAAGCAGAATGTAGAGCACAGAGGTTCAGAGCCAGACTTGGCCTGCTTGGGGTTAAATCTTGACTTCTTTACTTGCTAGATGGCTGCTCCTGAGCAAGTTACTATCTTCAAATTTTAATGATGAGAAATAACTATTTTATGTCTTTTTCAGTGAGGGCGGGCATGATTACTACATGTAGTATGAGCTTGACTATATTTTGCAAAGCAGTAAAAAAAAAAAAAAAGACTGGAAAGAAACATACCAAAATGTCCAGAATAATTAATTCTGGGATCAAGCTGGGATTAGGGTAGATTTTTTTAATACCTCCATGTATGTTTGTCATGTTCATGCTTGCTACAAATTATAAAATATTGATTAAATACACATATCTTTAAAATCCCTCCATATCTATCTTTCTACAACTCCAAGTTTTCTTTCTTTTTCGATCTTGGAACCTGACTTTTTTTTCCTTGTTGAGGTTTCTGCTGCATTTGCCCTCCCACAGCTGGCCACCTGACTCCTGTCCTCTTTAAGTAATTAATTTATCAGGCCCCATGCTAACCATTGCCTCCCAGAGAGGTAAGGGACTCTGTTCTTTACATAATTGAGAGGGGTTTTTATTCTTTTGAATTCTGAAATTTGACTGCTCATCTCAGCCAACTGTGAGTTTCCTCATACTGTGCTCTATCACAGGAAAACAGCGAGTTTCGTTGTTACCTCTTTGGGTCTTGAATAACTCACTTAACTGAAACTGAAATTTCCAATTCTGCTTCTCATTGCCTAAATGCAAACAGAAATAGAGATAGAAATTCTCTTTGAGGTTATTCCCTTTCTAGAACCCAGTTATTTAAGGTATTAATGAGCAAAATGAAATAGCCAAGTCACATCAGTATGGGTTTATCTGCAAAGAGTAACAAGCAGAGAAGGCGAGATATCCCTGGAAGCCACAATTAGTGGAAGATTATGGTCTCCTTGAGAGCAGACTGAGTGTACAGCATCTGCTTCTTCAGAGATCAGTGTATTTCCTGTCACACATGCTTAATAAATGCTTATTAATGAGTAAGTAAAGAAAGCAATGAATTTTAAAATGTAAAGTGACTTCAAGAAAAAAAATGCTTGTTTAGTGCACTGAGCAGTTGTCTTCTTTCTTAGGCTTTCTTAAGACTAGGGAAATTATTTTAGAATAGTTTATATATTTTACATATATAAATAAAACTATATTAAGTACTTTTTTAGTTGTACTTGCTCTCCATACTCTATTAAAGGCACAGAAAAGCTCTTCAAAAAAACCATATGCTGTGATAAATGGAAGCGTGGGGTACAATTGTTTTCCCAAAAGCCAGTGGTTCCTGGCTACATGTGACTATATAACAACAGAATTTATCAGATTAGTCCTGCTCAAATCCAGACTATATGTTCAGAGAAGCATTCAGGAGTACCATTCTTGATGGATACATGTAACTAAAAGAAAGCAATGGAGGAAAGTCAGCAACCTCCACCTTCTCTGAATCCAGCCTGATAAGGTTTTATCACAAGTATTTTCAAGAGACAAGAACACAAAATGATTTGCTTAAAAAGACAACATCAAGAGAATGCAGATATGTGGGACAAAGGAGGTGATGATGGATTAAACCACAGTTTATATTGTATGTCCCTGCTGAAAAGCTTACAATTACCTCTTCAAGCTGCCTACAGAAACATGTCCATGTTCACTGCTCTACCACTCAAGGAGTTCCATAATCTGCTCTCACCACTTTCCAGACTTGTTTCTCATGGCTTTCCTTTATAGACTCTTTTGATGCTACAATGGATTTCTTCCTCATAGGCCTCTCTGCTTTTACTGGAATGTTCATCCTAAAACTCCTATCTGACTCATAAGGTTTTTCAACCCCTATCCATTCTTCAAGGCCCCAGAACAATGCCATTTTCAGGATGAAGACTTCCTTTATCCATATCCACCTACTATAAAGCCAGTTAGATGTGAATTTAACCTCTTCTAGTTCCTATAGAATATGATTAACATCATTTCATGGCATTTTTGCCATGTTTCTACCATGCATTATATATATTACCTTTTGGAAGTAGGCACATACTTTTCTTCTAGTTCAGAAGAAATACTTCAGGGAAGACTCTGTATTGACTCACTTTTTTTTATTTCTCACATTGCCTAAAAGATAGTCTGGCACATAAAAGCTGATCAAATACACATTTGCCAAATAAAGGGTTTTCTCTGATACTCAACTGTTGTATATTTGTCAGAAGAGTCTAATAACAAGATATTCAAGTATAAGTCCTTACCTTTCAAGATTTGAATGCGAGACTATGGATTTGCCTTGCTTTGTAATTTTATTTACCCCAGGCAGATAATTTCATAAAGACTGCTTTTGTTGTGCTGTGTTGAAAACTTAAGAATGTAATAATTATTGATTTATTTTCTATGTCTGCTAATCTTTGTAAGTTCTTAAGCTGATACTCTGGTCATATCAACTACTCTATTTTGGTGAATTTCCATGCTTTTGAACACAGCTGATAGTCAGCTGATATTCTGGGTGTGGTGGTACTGATTCTGGGTGTGGCTACAATCTCTTCTAATAGCTTGATGCCTCTGCCTGACTTGTGTAGGCCTGTCCTTGTTGGTTGTTTGCCAGTAGGAATGTGGAAATGGAGGTATAATTTGTAATTACCAATTTACTTTTCAAAGATAATATATGCTTGACTACTGGGAAGCTGGGGTGACTGATTGTGAACAAACTGTGGTCTCTATTTGAACATTACCAGTCCTGCTGAGCAAGGAATATGTCTGCCGCCTTGTCATTTCTCCAAAGATATTAACAATGTAATCTAAGAAATCCTTTAAAACTATAGTGTGCATGAATATTTATTTACTGGAAAAGTGTTCCTGATACATTTTTTAATTAATAAAAGCAGACTGCAAAATAATATTTCAGTGTGACATAAGCTTTTGCAAAAACATATGTATGCATAGATACATCTATAATGGTGAAACTCAAAATACAGCTAAGTCTACATGGAGGAGATGTGAATGAATCGAAGGTTTTTTCATTTTACTTACTGATATTTTAACCTTATTCTCCATTTATTCCTAGAGTGACCTTATGTTCTGGGTTGCCTTTTGCCATAATGTAATTATTAATAGCCTCAAACTTTAAAAAAAGTGTCCTGTCTTGGACAGTAAGTTATGCAGTCACTTTAACCATCAAATATGTATTACTTATGTTAGAAAAATAAATATAAAAATGAAATACAAAATGATAACAAGTATTTTAAAGTACGCTGGATATAAAAAGTCATTATGCCATTTGAATCCAATAATAGTACAGATTTGGAGTTGAAAAAAAATCGCCAATTAGCCATGGAGGCCCCCTTTTTAACCTAGCAGAAAAATGTGGAAGGAGGGCATCGCTTTGGGAGTCTAGAGCCTACACACTTACCCTGGTGTATAAATTGGCATGCTAACAGTGTGAAAATTGCTTTGCATTCTTGGCCCAAGGTGGCTCATCTATAACAAGATTGATGGATTAGGTACTCCCTAAGGTCTGTTCTGCTCCTCATATTCCAGGATTCTTGTCTGCTGGAAGAGAATTTCATGTGCTATAACTTCAGAAATATAATCCATATGGTTGGCCTTCTTTCCCCTCTGAAGGAAAATAGTGGAAATAGTACAGAAAATCTTCACTGTTGTAAATCTACAAATAGAAGTTTCGTGCAACTTGAACTTGAGTGAGATCTGAAATTGTAATGTAATGAAGAGACACAGAGTTTGCCAAAACAAAAGTTATAGGATGAAAAAATTATTGAGTTAATTATTTAATTAATGAGACCACTGAATTTACTTTAAAAATGAATATTGGTTACTTGAAACCATTTATGAATCAATAATCAATGTGTCAATTAGAGCCTTTGTATTCATTAAATAAATCTAAAGAAAATATTTTAGCATCACTGAATAGTAGATTACATTATATCACCTTGAAAATATTCAGTAAATCATATTTTATATCAAATAAAGGTCTTCTTCCTCCCTTCCTGTAATTTCTGCAAGTAATAGGAGAAAACTACATATTTTCTTTTCAGCACATTTAACAAATATATACTGGAATCTATGTGCCAAATTCAGTAGGGATATATAATTAGTCTTTGCAAGCTTTATAGGGGAAGAAACAGTACATCTTTGTAATTACTTTAAGAATAGATAGCAAATGGTTGTATAAACCTTAGATGTTTGAAGTTTCAAGTTTTCCAAGTTTGTGGTGTTTTATTGTAAAACAATGGTTGAACATTTGGAAAAAATTATAGTGCTACATTTTACACAATAAAAATAAAAATTTGCATATGGTTCTTTTAGGGAAAGTTTGCTTGTTAATGCTAGTAACTGTATATTCCAATCCCCAAATTAGTTTTATCACTAAGAACTGCTAAAATATTGAGCAAGGAAAACAGAAAATAGACTGCCATCAGACTTTCTAATCAGCAATGCTGGAAGCTAGAATCGTTTCTTCAGACTGATGGTGAAATGACTTCATACCAAAATCACATATCTAGGCAGGATATAATTTATTCTTAAGTACAGGAAGACATTTAAGGATTTGCAGTAATTTGAGGGATACATAACTTACATAATTTCTTTGGTTAAACACTTAAGGAAAGATGCTACTACAAAAAAAAAAAAAGATGAATCAGAAGAGATACCTCAAGATAAAAGAAGAATAAAATATAGTAGTATCATGTTTATATATATTTATCTAATTGTATTCAAGTGAATAATAATAGAATTTCCTGGGATATTTAAGATAAGAGCAATTAAGATATATTTAAAAGAAAGGAAACACTATAAAATAAATTCTAGTTCGTTATCACTTCTTTCAACAAGTCCAGGTAGTTGGGAATGGGGGAAGTAAAAATGTTACAGAAGTCTAATGAGGGAAGGGAGCATGACAAAGGAAAAGTGAAAAGCGAAAACAATCTTAAGACCTTCTTTTATTGAGGAGGGGATAAAACAAGAGGCAAAGAGAAGCATGTACCTTAATAGGCAAAATAATTTGGGTTAAAGCATCTGATTATGAGAACAAGGAGAATGATAGTAGTATTTAATGCATGGGTAAAGAACAGTAAATTGTTCAAGAAGAAAACAAATGAAATATACTGTAGCTTGATCAATCCAGGAAAAATAAGGAAAAGGAAAATATGCACTCAACAATGGACATAAATAATAGATTCAAAGCAAAATGAAATGATTAAAATCAAGTATATCAGCCAATATTCGAAATATAAACAAACTCATTTTTCCCATTAAAAAACAGATGTATTGGCCATCTTGAGTTGCAGTGTCAGGGACAGCACTTCTGCAAATGGTGAAGCCCACCGAGCTGAGGTGTCAGCGCAGCCGTTTCTCACTAGGCATTCTGATCTGAAGTGCCAGGTGAGAGGTCTCCGCAGAAAGTGCCCTGTGTACAAGTGAAACTAGACAAAGTAAAAAGGAAAAGAAAAATAAAAAAGCAAGCTGCAAACCCTCTGAAAAAAATGCCTCTGCACCACTAGTTCTTGCAGAGGTTGGCGTCATTGGTGGAGTCTCCTATTGCAGGGGGACCTTCAAGACGGCGGAGGAGTAAGACGTAGAGATCACCTTCTTCCCCACAAATACATCAAAAATGCATCGACATGTGGGATGACTCCAACAGAACACCTACTGAATGCTGGCAGAAGATCTCAGACTTCCCAAAAGGCAAGAAAATCCCCACGTACCTGGCCATGTGGCTGACAGGGTCTTGGTGCTCCAGCCTGGTGTCAGGCCTGAGCCTCTAAGGTGGGAGAGCCAAGTGCAGGACACTGGACAACGAGAGACCTCCCGGCCCCAAGTAATATCAATTGGTGAGAGCTCTGCCAGAGATCTTCGTCTCAATGCTAAGACCCAGCTCTACCCAAAAGCCAGCAAGCTCCAGTGCTGGACGACCCATGCCAAACAACTAGCAAGACAGGAACACAAACCCACCCATTAGCAGAGAGGCTGCCTAAAATCATACTAAGTTCACAGAAATCCCAAAACACACCAACAGACACAGTCCCACCGACCAGAACACGGGACCAATCCCCTCCACCAGGAGGCCTACACAGGCCACTGAGCAAACCTCACCTACTGGGGGCAGACACCAAAACCCATAGGAACTAGAAACCTGCAGTCTGTGAAAAGGAGACCCCAAACACAGTAAGTTAAGCAAAATGAGAAGACAAAGAAATATGCAGCAAAGGAAGGAGCAAGGCAAAACCCCACCAGACCAAACAAACGAAGAGGAAATAGGCAGTCTACCTGAAAAAGAATTCAGAGTAATGATAGTAAAGATGATCCAAAATCATGGAAATAGAATGGAGAAAATACAAGAAACATTTAACGAGGACTTAGAAGAACTAAAGAGCAAACAAACAATAATGAACAACACAATAAGTGAACTTAAACATTTTCTAGAAGGAATCAGTAGCAGAAGAACTGAGGCAGAAGAACAGATAAGTGACCTGGAAGATAAAATAATGGAAATAACTACCACAGAGCACAATAAAGAAAAAAGAATGAAAACAATTGAGGACAGTCTCAGAGACCTCTGGGACAATATTAAACACACCAACATTCGAATTATAGGGGTTCCAGAAGAAGAAGAGAAAAAGAAAGGGTCTGAGAAAATATTTGAAGAGATTATAGTTGAAAACTTCCCTAACATGGGAAAGGAAATAGTCAATCAAGTCCAGGAAGCGCAGAGAGTTTCCATACAGTATAAATCCAAGGAGAAACATACCAAGACACATATTAATCAAACTATCAAAAATTAAATACAAATAAAAAATATTAAAAGCAGCAAGGGAAAAGCAACAAATAACATACAAGGGAATCCCCATAAGGTTAACAGCTGATCTTTCAAAAGAAACTCTGCAAGCCCGAAGAGAGTGGCAGGACATATTTAAAGTGATGAAAGGGAAAAACCTACAACCAAGATTACTCTACCCAGAAAAAATCTCATTCAGATTCGTTGGAGAAATTAAAACCTTTACAGAACAGCAAAAGTTAAGAGAATTCAGCACCACTGACCTAGCTTTACAACAAATACTAAAGGAACTTCTCTAGGCAGGAAACACAAGAGAAGGAAAAGGCCTACAAAAACAAACAGAAAACAATTAAGAAAATGGTAATAGGAACATACATATGATAATTACCTTAAATGTAAATGCATTAAATGCTCCAACCAAAAGACATAGACTATAGACTGGCTGAACGGATATAAAAACGAGACCCATATATATGCTGTCTACAAGAGATCCACTTCAGATCCAGGGACACATACAGACTGAAAGTGAGGGGATGGAAAAAGATATTCCATGCAAATGGAAATCAAAAGAAAGCTGTAGTGGCAATACTCGTATCAGACAAAATAGACTTTAAAATAAATATTATTACAAGAGACAAAGAAGGACACTACATAATGATCAAGGGATCAAATCAAGAAGAAAATATAACAGTTGTAAATATTTATGCACCCAACATAGGAGCACCTCAATACATAAGGCAAATGCTAACAGCCCTAAAAGGGGAAATCAACAGTAACACAATCATAGTAGGGGACGTTAACACCCCACTTTAACCAGTGGACAGATCGTCCAAAATGAAAATAAATAAGGAAACACAAGCTTTAAATGATACCTTAAACAAGATGGAATCAATTGATATTTGTAGGACATTCAATCCAAAAACAACAGAATACACTTTCTTCTCAAGTGCTCATGGATCATTCTCCAGGATAGATCTATCTTGGGTCACAAATCAAGCCTTGGTAAATTTAAGAAAATTGAAATCACATCAAGTATCTTTTGCGATCACAACGCTATGAGACTAGATATCAATTACGGAAAAAAATGTAAGAAACACAAACACATGGAGGTTAAACAATATGCTACTAAATAACAAAGAGATCACTGAAGAAATCAAAGAGGAAATCAGAATTACCTAGAAACAAATGACAATGAAAACACGATGACCCAAAACCTATGGGATGTAGTAAAAGCAGTTCTAAGAGGGAAGTTTATAGCAATACAATCCTACCTCAAGAAACAAGAAAAAATCTCAAATAAACAACCTAACCTTACACCTAAAGCAATTAGAGGAAGAAGAACCAAAAGAAACCAAAATTAGCAGAAGGAAAGAAATCATAAAGATCAGAAGAGAAAAAAAGGAAAAATAAATGAAGGAAATCATAGCAAAGATCACTAAAACTAAAAGCTAGTTCTTTGAGAAGATAAACAAAATTGATAATTAGCCAGACTTACCCAGAAAAAAAGGGAGAAGACTCAAATCAACAGAATTAGAAACGAAAAAAGAAGAAGTAACAACTGAAACTGCAGAAATACAAAGGATCCTGAGAGATCACTACAAGCAACTATATGCCAATAAAATGGACAACCTGGAAGAAATGGACAAATTCTTAGAAAAGCACAACCTTCTGAGACTGAACCAGGAAGAAATAGAAAATATAAACAGACCAATCACAAGCACTGAAATTGAAACTGTAATTACAGCTTCAAACAAACAAAAGCCCAGGACCAGATGGCTTCACAGGCGAATTCTATCAAACATTTAGAGACGAGCTAACACCTATCCTTCTCAAACTCTTCCAAAATACAGCAGAAGGAGGTACACTCCCAAACTCATTCTATGAGGCCACCATCACCCTGATAACAAAACCAGACAAAGATGTCACAAAAGTGAAAACTACAGGCCAATATCACTGATGAACATAGATGCAAAAATCCTCAACAAAATACTAGAAAACAGAATCCAACAGCACATTAAAAGGATCATACACCATGATCAAATGGGGTTTATCCCAGGAACGCAAGGATTCTTCAATATACACAAATCAATCAATGTGATACACCATGCTAATAAACTGAAGGAAAAAAAACATATGATTATCTCAATAGATGCAGGAAAAGCTCTTGACAGAATTCAACAGCCATTTATAACAAAAACTCTCCAAAAAGTAGGCATAGATGGAACCTACCTCAACATAATAAAGGCCACATATGACAAACCCACAGCCAACATCGTTCTCAATGGTGAAAAACTGAAAGCATTTCTTCTAAGATCAGGAATAAGACAAGGTTGCCCACTCTTACCACTATTAGTCAACATAGCTTCTGATGTTTTAGCTACAGCAATCAGAGAAAAGGCAATAAAAGGAATCCAAATTGGAAAAGAAGAAGTAAAACTGTCACTGTCTGCAGATGACATGATATTACACATAGAGAATCCTAAAGATGCTACCAGAAAACTAATAGGGCTAATTAATGAATCTGGTAAAGTAGCAGGATACAAAATTAATGCACAGAAATCTCTGGCATTCCTATACACTAATGACGAAAAATCTCGAAGAGAAATTAAGGAAACACTCCCATTTACCACTGCAACAAAAAAATAATAAAATACCTAGGAATAAGCCTACCTAAGGAGACAAAAGATCTGTATGCAGAAAACTATAAGACACTGATGAAAGAAATTAAAGACGATACAAAATAACAGAGAGATATACCATGTTCTTGGATTGCAAGAATCAACGTTGTGAAAATGACTATATTACCCAAAGCCTACAGATTCAGTGCAATTCCTATCAAACTACCAGTGGCATTTTTCACAGAACCAAAACAAAAACTTTCATAATTTGTATGGAAACACAAAAGACCCCAAACAGCCAAAGAAATCTTGAGAAAGAAAAACAGAGCTGGAGGAATCAGGCTCCTTGACTTCTTACTATACTACAAAGCTACAGTTATCAAGACAGTATGGTAATGGCACAAAAACAGAAATATAGATCAATGGAACAGGATAGAAAGCCCAGAGATAAACCCACACAAATATGGTCACCTTATATTTGACAAAGGAGGCAAGAATATACCATGGAGAAAAGACAGCCTCTTCAATAATTGGTGCCGGGAAAACTGGATAGCTACATGTAAAAGAATGAAATTAGGACAATTCCTAACACCATACACAAAAACAAACTCAAAATGGATTAAAGACTTAAATGTAAGGCCAGACACTATAAATGTCTTAGAGGAAAACACAGGCCGAACACTCTATGACACAAATCACAGCAAGAACCTTTTTGACCCACCTCCTAGAGAAATGGAAATAAAAACAAAAATTAAAAAATGGGACCTAATGAAACTTAAAAGCTTTTTCACAGCAAAGTAAACCACAAACAAGACAAAAAGACAACCCTCAGAATGGGAGAAAATATTTGCAAATAAAGCAACTGACAAAGGATTAATCTCCAAAATATACAACCAGCTCATGCAGCACAATATCAAAAAAAACAACCCAATCCAAAAATGGGCAGAAGAACTAAATAGACATTTCTCCAAAGAAGACATACAGATTGCCAACAAACACATGAAAGGGTGCTCAACATTACTAATCATTAGAAAAATGCAAATCAAAACTACAATGAGATATCACCTCACACCAGTCAGAATGGCCATCATCAAAAAATCTATAAACAATAAATGCTGGAGTGGGTGTGGAGAAAAGGGCACCCTCTTGCACTGTTGGTGGGAATGTAAATGGATACAGCCACTATGGAGAACAGTATGGAGGTTACCCGAAAAACCAAAAATTGAACTACCATATGACCCAGCAATCCCACTACTGGGCATATACCCTGAGAAAACCATAATTCAAAAAGAGGCATGTACCACAATGTTCATTGTAGCACCATTTACAATAGGCAGGACATGGAAGCAACCTAAGTGTCCATCGACAGATGAATGGATAAAGAAGATGTGGTACATATATACAATGGAATATTACTCAGTCATAAAAAGAAACGAAGTTGAGTTATTTGTAGTGAGGTGAATGGACCTAGCGTCTGTCATACAGAGTGAAGTAAGTCAGAAAGAGATAAACAAATATCGTATGCTAACACACATATATGGAATCTAAAAAAAAAAAAAAAAACGTTCTGATGAACCTAGGAGCAGGACAGGAATAAAGATGCAGACGTAGAGAATGGACTTGAGGACCCGAGGAGGGGTAAGCTGGGACAAAGTGAGCAAGTAGCACTGACATATGTACATTACCAAATGTAGAATAGATAGCTAGTGGGAAGCAGCTGCATAGCACAGGAAGATCAGCTCGGTGCTTTTTGACCACCCAGAGAGGTGGGATAGGGAGGGTAGGAGGGAGACACAAGAGGGAGGGGATATGGTGATATATGTATACATATAGCTGATTCACTTTTTATACAGCAGAAACTAACACAACGTTTTAAAGCAATTATACTCCAATAAAGATGTTAAAAAAAAAGAAAAAGAAAGGTGTATTGGATTAAAGGCAAGATATGCATTTTCTAAGAAATATAAATATATAAGGCAAAGTAATAAAGAGATGGTCAAAGTGATTCCAGGTAAACGCTAATAAAAAAGTAAGCAAATCTAGCATATTAATATCAGTTTAGACGGAATTTCACATTACAATGACTAAAGTGTCAGAGGCATATTATGTAAAGATAAAGGTATAATTTATAAATAAAACATAAGTCATATATTTTTTGTACCAATCCGTACAGCTTTTTTTGGTTTCTTTAATATATATACTTTTTGTTTTTTAATATTCATCTGTTTAACTTTTTATTTTATATTGGAATATAGTTGATTAACAATATTGTGGTAGTTTCAGGTGTACAGCAAAATGGTCCAGTTATACATATACATGTATCTCTTCTTTTTTAAGTTATTTTCCCATTTAGATTGTATAGATTTTAATACAAAATGAAAATTATTATCAAGAAATTAATAAATTTGCAATTGTAATGGAAGAGACTGGATACTGCTCTAAAAATTTAAACAATATAGTTGACCGAAGTAAACAAAGAGTGATCTAGATGACTTACTACAATCAATGAACATTTAATTTAACAGAATTTTGTAAGAACATGCATTACCTTTGTATTTCGGAACAAACTGTCACATCACCTTTTTTCTCAACCCCACTAAGCTACAACTATGTTTTCCGGAATTGCCTTCCCTGTGCGGTTCCAGCTTAAAGCTAATCAAGAGAGAAATCTGTGCATGGCTAGGAAAGCTGAAGTGAAGCAGCAGCCACTGCACTCTGAAGGTCATTGTGTTTACAAGCAATGAGAGAATGACACTGAGGTGCACACAGGTTCTAGGTAACCCCTGTTCTGCCTGGCACCGTAGCCAGCTTTTTTTTCCTGTAGAGAAGCCATGCCACCAGCAGGTGCAGAGGCAATCGCTTTTCCATGGGCTGCTCCACCAGTGCTCCATCACAGTCCCATTCCAAATTCCCTGATTGTCTGCCATACGAGCGATACAGAAGGGCTGATTAGTAGCTTTTATCCGATACTCCAACATCCTTTTTTGGACCATTTTTATCAAAATCTCTTATAGTTAGGTAAATTCCAATTTCTAAAATAAATCCCTATTCTATAATACTTAAAATATTTCTCATTCTGCTTCCCTGATTAAACCCTGATTGATAAATTTAAAAGAGAGAGAAAGAGAGAGGGAGGGAGGAAAAAAAAAGATACAACAGAAAAAAATAAAAGAAAAATGTAGAGTATTTACAGACCACATTCTCAGATCATAATCTAAAAACATCATAAATAAAGTGGGAAAAATATTTTCTCCGGCAGTCAGGGAAATATAAGTTAAAATAACTAGGTATATTTTTTAAGCCCTTCACATTAGCAACAACGGAAAGGAGCCATGATACCCATTTTTATAGGGGATGTTGGGGAAAGCATTCTTTCATACATTGCTTTGGAACTGTGATATATGAGAGCCTATTTTAACCAATAATCCACCTCCTCGAAGTCTATCCCATACAAACATAGCAGCCATAAATAATGACCTGTATGTCAGGGTCTTTTATTGCATCATTGATCTTGGTAGAAAAAACACTGGAAACAAAACTCAGACGCAGCAATATGGTAAGATATGATTTATCCTACCATGAAGTCTATCTGATTATTTGAACAGGGTTAAAATATATACAAAGCTACATACTAGTTTGTTAACATGGGTGTGGGTGGATAAACACAGCTGGATAGAAGAAGAAAGGGAGAGAAGGAAGCCAAAAAAGGGAAAAAAGAAAAATGACTATACATTCTAAAGCGTGTGTATAACTATACATTCGAATACACATTTATGCATTTATGTAAAGTTATGTGTATGTATGGCTAAAACAAAATTAAACATTAAAAAAATCTTATAATCTGGCCCAACTTAATTTATCCACCAGATTTCTCCTGATTCACCAGCACAAATTCTCAGTTTTGGGTCAGAATATATTTCCTTGATCTGCCTCACAAAAACAACCAAAAATACTCTTTGTTTTCTCTTGTGGGAATGTTCTCCACCTGCTGTTCATCACCCAAGTTCTCCAAGGCGTAGTTGATGTGCCACCTCTTCCCTGAATATACCAGCCCACACAGAGTCTCTTCTGAACCTCTTTATCCTTACTAAATAATTCAGCACTTAATTATATAGAATCATGAGTTGTTCTCTGATTCTTTTATGCCAGTTAGTCTTGTCTCCCCAATTATTAGTCCTATTCTATGAGTTTATTTCCCTTAACAGATGCATCACCAAATTGTACCTTTAGTGTAGTGACTGTCATGTATAGTATAATGACTGGTCTTGGGTTTCTAAATAGGGAGACAGTTAGGAAAGTATGCAGCCTTGACCTCAAAAGATCTTAGTTAAAATCTGTGCTCTGTTACTTCCTAAGAGATGTGCCTGAGCACATTTTCTCTTAGTCTTAGTTCCAGTATCTGTAAAATAGGTCTCTAAAGCTTAATGTAAAACTTTAAAACAGCCTGGATTATGGAAAGACTTCTGATTTTAGAGTCAGCTAACCTGGCTTTGAGTCTAGACACTGTAACAGTTTGATCTCATATAGTAACCAGCAAATATTTACTTGTCTCTCTTCATTCAAGTGATTTTGGTCTGTCAATAGCTATGACACGTGTGTTAACCAGCACTAATGTCACCACATATTTACCTAATTGCATATTTCTGAGTATGAAAGGGGAACTATTAATTATTACACTGGGTGGGACAGCAGGTATCAACAGGGACTGTCCCTGGCAAACATCTAGAGCAAATATTTGAGCCATAGATACCTCACTCATGAGCAGCAGGAGATAACTTTATTCTCTACTCACCCTTTTTGTTCTGAACTCCGCCCCTAGTAAAGAGGAGAAGTCTTTAGTCAAACAGAATACAGTGACAGACTGGCATAACTCATCAGCTGCTTGATGAAGGGCAGTCGATATTAACAGGGCTACATTTTCTTTACATTGTCCCCTCACAAATTTCTGAAGGGTATAAAGCAGAGGTTTCAGGTTGATAGACAAAGAACAAATCTGGTCTTGGGGTCATTTTATTAGACTTACACAGTATTTTTTTTAAGGATTTGAAAGTATTGCCAATATTCTAAATTGAGATATTTAGATAAATACCCTTATTTGCAACTTCGCTTGAAAAATTGGAGACGTGTTAAAACCGAAACTTCATTATCACTTGTCAAGGGTCAAGTGGAACTGAACTGTCAGTGCCTCCTCTCTCATTTTCTCTCCAAGTCATCACACTTCTCCTGAAGTTGAGGTTTAGTTTCATTCATCATTCCCTTTGTAATATTGTAAACTGCCTGCCTAATTCACCCACAGGTCCTGCCAAGACCCTGAAATATTTTAGATGTTTTTTTGAGCTTCGTGTCAACCCCCTTCAAGCAGCTTGCAGCAAAGATTTTCAGAGCGGTGCTGGAAACAAGAAGGAGAACAGAGGCTTAGAAAAACTAAGGAGATTTTAAAAGGGAAAAAGGATAGAGACTAGAAAAAAAGAGTGGACTCTACCCAACTGAAGTGGATCTTTACAGACTGAGATAGGACATAACATATAGGGAGGTAGGAAATTATATATAATTACTAAATGTTTGTGGACTGATAGATCACATTGCTCACCATTCATCTGAATACCATAGGTGAGTGTGATCATCTACAGCTGTTTTTTTTCATAACATACTTACAGACCTGTCTAGAATTTATAAAAAGGACACAAAGATTACATGTAAAATAAAAACAATAATATTTATTTAACTATAAAACTGTTGGGATCAAACCTAGTAATCAGTAAATGTGATTTTAAACTATAATAATTATAAAATATTACATGGCTTGATGATGATGATGATGATGGTGGTCTATATTTATAGATCATGCTTTTTGGTTTGGGAGGTCATGAGAATACCCAGATAGAGTCTGTATTTCTTGCTTCTTCACTCATTTTATTCACTGATCATCTCTTGTTGAAAATGGAGAAAAAATCCAGTAAGTCATAATTAATATGACTTGGGTCAGTCTGTCACTTATTTAATTTACTCTCTGTACTCCCTGTTCCTTGCACACTGTAGTCCCAAAAATGGAAGAGCCAAGATCTCTGAGCACCAGATGGGTTTGCAGCAAGGGCCCTGGACAACCTAAGCTTTGGAAAGTGGAAACACCAATATACAGAAGACAAAGAAAGAAAAAAAGAGGGAAGAGAAAAATGGCCAACTTGCCATTCTCCTTTATCATACTAAGGGACCACCTCACATCTCTGCATGGTGTACCTGAAAATCCACTTTTGGCAACAGGAATTTTGCGTGCTGCCCCACTTAATATTAATAACATTAATATGTAAAATAATAACATGGGAGCTTGGTATGCTAAACGCTTATCCCAATCCTCACTCTAGCCATATGAGACCAATACTATTATCTCAAATTTATAAATGAGGAAATTGAAGAACAAAGGGATTAAGTAAATACTCGAAATCATGCAGTGAGAGCAATGCATAACCTAGATTTGAACACAGATAATCTGACTCGAAAGCCCAGGTAGTTGACTTCAATGCCATGTAGTTGCTTTTTACTTCAAACATTTATATATTTTTCTCATGCTGAATTTTTTATGTTGAGAAAAGAACCCTGGCAGTCATTCTCCCTTTCTCTCTCTGTCTTTCTTATATAGCCCCTTCTTATTATATTATGAAACTTCTTATGATAATATTTAATTTCATATAAAGACAAAACTTTTTGTTTTAAGGTAATCAGTAATTCTTTCAGTGCTCAGAAAATCCAAGTTTGTAAAGTACGTATTAACACCTTCATTTTCTTAATAAAAAATATGAAACTCAAAGAAATTTGAGTTGCCAAAGTCACACTGCTATTATATGCCCCATCTGACTCAATCTTGGTTCTTCTAATTTTGAATCTAATGTTCTTTTCAGTCTCTCTCCATGTGCTTTCTCACCTAGCTCAATGTCTGTTGCAAAAAGAACCACTACAATGCTGTGATAAATGAGTGAGCACATGTCTTAATAAAAGAAGATCACTCCATTGCACATACTGTTGTACAGATCTTCTAGATTTCTCTTCTTACTCACAGGATAGAATGGCTAGATGCAAAGATTGGGCTTTTCTAGGCTGTCGTTTAGGAACAAACGGTAAGTAGGAACAACAACTTCTGGTTTGTAACAGTGAAAATTAAATTACATTCTCCCTCAAGGATTTGGAATTATTTTAAAACAGATTTTCCTAAGAAAATGGAAGAAAAGTATATTCCTTTGATATTTAAGCATCTACCATGTCCAGGAGAATAGTAACTGTGTTAAGAGAGAAACTTTGAATATATTAAGGGGGAAATCTGGACCAACATCCCAGAAGAATCATAGGAATTTCCCCACAGGTTACTAATCTGGCTTTAATTGAGACTGGAAGACCAATATAGCCTTAGTGTGGGAGGCAATTAGTGCTCTGCCTCACACTAGGGATGTGTATACACTAGTCATGGACTTGGCTAATGGCTATCTTCAGAAGGACACATAGAGCAGAGACTGCTATCTGAGGAGCTCAAATTGATGCTACAGTTCACCCCAGGGAAATTAATATAGTACTGCATAAACTCCTGTCAGTTTTACATATTAAAGACATTACTGTGTAGTTCATTTCATCAGCAATGTTTTTGAGAACCTACCATTTATCAGGCACTGTTCTAGGCACTCAGGATAGTGATCAAAACAAAAAACTAAACAAAGCAAAACTTCCTTCTCTCATGTAGGGTACAATCTAATGGAAGAAGAAAAGTAATAATATAAAAACAACAAAAAATATAGTATATCAGATAAGTGCTGTGAAGAAAAATAAGTGCAGTGGAGTAGGGACAAGGTATTGAAACAAATGCAACATAAAATCTATCTACCTTGTTAGCAAATTTTAGGTATATAACACAGCTATAACATTAGTTATACCGTCGATCTTCAGAACTTAATCATCTTGCATAACTGAAGTTTTGTAACCTCTGACCAACACTTTTGCATGTTCCCCTTCCCCCAACTCCTAGTAACCAACATTCTACTTACCATGGAAGAATGAATGAATGGATGAATGACTGAATAGGGCAGGAGAGTAATTTTGGAGGTGATGGATATGTTTATGGCATTGATCTAAGAGATGGTTTCATAGGTGTATACTTATCTCCAAATTCATCACATTGTTAACATTAAATAGAGTTTTTTATATGTAATCATATCTCATTAAAGTAATTCAAAACAACACATAAAAAGCCAAATACAACAAAACTCACCCCTCACCCCCAAGAACAAACAACTAGTAAATACTCTGACTTGACACTAAGAAATATACAAAAATAGGTATAATGCACAGAGGAGTGTTTCCATTGGGCATCAGAGAGGAGGCAAGAGGTCCTCTTTCTCTGACAGGTCTGGTTTAGGGCCACGTGGTCCTGGAGCAGGAAAACCTTGGAAGCCTAAGCCTTGCTAGCAAGGAGACAGGTTAGCCCCTGGATGTCAATTTCTTCATTATAAATGGAAATTTTTTGATATAAAAACCCTACCTGGAACTTTCGTAGAGTAGGATAGAAAGGACATGCCGTTTAATACTAAGGCAGGAGACAGATGGGCTCCAGGCTAGGCATTTACAGCCAGCCTCCTGTTTACATTTCGAGATGGAAATAACAACAGTGTAAATAGCTGGACTTTGTTTCCTGTGGACACCTTAAGATAACAGTCATGGCAGGAACAGAAAGGGGATAAACTTTGTTTGAGTAAAAGATCAAGAAGTCACTATATTTCCCATCCTTGGGACAAGGGAAACACTGCACATGCGCAGAAAGGCTCCTTGGGGGTCAAAAGGAGGGGGCACCACCCCATAATATGTGATGCTAAGGCCGTCCCATAGGCCTCTGGGCTGAAATCCATCTTGGCAATAAGTTGCACACGCAGTTTGGGCAGGGTCCTAGGGCAGGTCAGGTGTGGGAAAAGAAACGAGATAATTGGCCAAAGGTAAACAAAGATCTGGAAGAACTGCCCTATATAAATGATTTAACCTCCTCTTTACTGCACTCCTCCTCATTGGGGAGGACGCCCACACCCTTTCTTGCCAGGTGTGCATCTCTGCCTTGCTTCTGTCTTAAATAAACTGTTTCTCTGTGTGCTCTCCCACTTGTGCTGTGCCTCTAATAATAAACTTTGCACCTGTTTTTACAGTTTTTGCCTCCTTGAAACATTCTTGCTTTCAAACAGAGGCAAGAGCCAGGGAAAATTTGCTTCTAGCCTCTAGCCTTTGCTGGTCTAGTAGCTAGGATTCCTGGTTTTCATCCAGGCTACCTATGTTCAGTTCCTGGGCAGGGAACTAAGATCTCGCTTCAAGCCACCATTCACTGCTGCTGCCTCGCTGAGATAAATATCACAGGTGAATCTAAATGTAAAAAGTACAATTATTCACTTTTGGTAAAAATAAAAACATCTGTGGAATTAAAAAAAATCAACTTAGAGTTACCTAGTAAGTTATCCTTATCCTCTCCCATAATTTATTCATCTACACACAGGATTTTGATGATTTATCATGTAAGAATTATTTCTCTTGGATATGTCTGAAGACAAACTAACAACTCGCCTTCCCAACAATACATCTAATTCTGATTTCCACAGTTGGTGGAAATTTTGTATGTTACTGATTTTTAGTATCACACCACTATCTGAATGTTCAAGACCTCTTCAAAAGACAGACCTGGTTTCATGTCTTGGTTCAGGCCCCTATGAGGGCAGAAGTAGCTAGACCACAAACATGTTACTTCACATGTCCAATCTTCATTTATCTAGTCTGTAATCGGTAGTAGTCTTGGTCTCATAGAGTTGCTGGGAGGAATCAATGATCCCACACAAAGGGCTACATAATACTTGGTACATAGACTAACTCAATAAATACCAGTTCCTGCTAACATTCTTATTGCCATTAATGTTACACAAGAGCCTGTTTTTATTCATGTGAGTTTTCACTGATTCACTATTT
This sequence comes from Lagenorhynchus albirostris, assembly GCF_949774975.1. Taxonomy (NCBI): domain Eukaryota; kingdom Metazoa; phylum Chordata; class Mammalia; order Artiodactyla; family Delphinidae; genus Lagenorhynchus; species Lagenorhynchus albirostris. The sequence continues at coordinate 31,342,297 of NC_083103.1, forward strand.
CTTCTTGCTAATTTCCTTTCTGTGGGTATGTAGAAATTTCTGATAATTTCTTCTATATACTACTTAATAAAAAAATAGAGGCAAAATAATGAGTGATGTTAAATAGCAAAGAAAGAAGACAACAGCAAGCTTTATACCACAGAAAAGCTAGTCTACTGTTGCCAAGGGACATCCTCAGGTGGCTTTACTTACAATGGTGAGAGACTGATTTTCAGTTATGGTCTCAGAAATGTGACTTTGACAGAAAGAAGCAGAAACTTTTTAAAGGTGGAGTCAGGGTAACAAAGTTTGTAGGATATATTAATAACAAATATAATGCTGGGCAAACTGGCTAACCACATGCAGAAGAGTGAAACTGAACTCTTTTTATACTTTTCAAAAGATTAACTCAAAATGTATTAAAGACTTACATGTAAAATCTGTAAGCATAAAACTACTAGAAGGAAACATAAGGAAAAAGCTCCTTAATACTGGTCTTGAAAACAGTTTTTTGAATATGATGAGAATTGCAAAAAATGAAAGCAATAAAAGCAAAAATATACAAGTGGGACTACATCAAACTAAACAGCATCTGCACAGAAAAACAATTACCAAGATAAAAAGGCAGCCTACGAATGGGAGAAAATAGTTGCAAATCACCTATATGATAAGAAGTTAATGTTTGAAATATATAAGGAACTCACATAACTCAATAGCAAAAAAAAAAAAAATGGATAAAAGACTTGAATACATTTTTCCAAAGAAGTCATACAAATGGCCAAGAAGTACATAAAAAGATGCTTGACATCACTAATCATCAGGGTAATGCAAATAAAAACCGCAATGAGCTATCACCTCACACCTGTCAGAATGGCTATTATCAAAAAGACAAGAAATAACAAGTATTGATGAGGCTGTGGAGAATAGGAAACCGTGTGCACTGTTGGTGGGAATGTAAATTGGCAAAGCCACTATGGAAACAGTATGGAGGGTCCTCAAAAAATTAAAAATAGAACTACCATATGATTCAGCAATTCCACTTCTAGGTATATATTCAACAGAAATAAAAATAAGATATCAAAGAGATATCTGCACCCTTATGTTCACTGCAGCATTATTCATGATAGCCAAGACATGGAAATAACCTAAGTGTCCACCAATGGATGACTGGATACAGAAGATGGGATATGTGATATATTCCATTGTGTATATATATTCAACCATAAATAGAAGGAAATCCTGCCTTTTGTGACACCATGAATGGATCTTGAGGGCACTATTCTAAGTGAAATGAGTCGGAGAAAGACAAATACTGTATGTTCTCACTTATATGTGGAATATAAAAAAGCCAAATTCCTAGAAACATGGAGTAGAATGGTGATTACTAGGGTATAGGGGAGGAGGAAATGGAGAGATGTTGGTCAAAGTCTACAAACTTCTAACAGTAAGATGAATAAGTTCTGGGGATCTAATATATAGCATGGTGACTATAATCATCAATACTGTATTATATACTTGAAAGTTGTTAAGAGAACAGATCTTAAAATTTATCAACACATACACACACACACAATAATTTTGTGAGGGAATAGAGGTATCAATTAACCTCATTTTGATAATCATTTTACAATATACACGTGTGTTAAATCATCACATTGTACACCTTAAAAATACACATACGTCAATGATCCGTAAACCTGGAATAAAATAATACCAATATGATACTAATAAAATTACTCTTATGTCATAGGAAACAGTACTGGTTTGAGGATCGGCAGTCATATCATATATCCAGCACATGCATTTCCCAAAACACATACACTCACACCACACACACTGGAAAATAAATTCTAGCCCAAAGATTTCTGTCAAGCCTAGAATCAAGGCAAGTGAGTTATATAACTTGAAAGGTTAATAGCACTAAGCTATGATATCTTAATGTACACATCTCAATTTGTTTTTGGGGTAAGGGGATCTCTTAGGCCAGAGTAAATTCTTCTAAGCAAAGTTCTCTAAAAAGTATTGCCAATGTTTGTCTCTCTGTTTTATGTTTTCTTGTTTGAACTATCTACCTTCTGAGTGATCTATTCTCCAGCTAACCCTGGTAATTTAATTGGTTAACTGAATTAACCAACAACCAATCAACTGGTTAACCAATAGCTTGCTCTTTCTTTATGATTGGACTTCATAAAGGAGCTGATCGTTAAGTATATTTTGCATTTATCTGATTTCATTTATTATGTGTTGCTATATTGTTAACTTTTAACAGTTAAAGGTTTTTAGGGCAGTTTGCTGTCTTATATATGTAGATACGTGTGTGTATTCATATATATAAATTAAACCCTCACCATATGAAATCTACATTAAATGTCTCACATTAAAAGATATAACTAAGTATATATCGCATTGTTTACACAGTGGTTTTTTGCTGATTAATTTACTAATACTTACTTAGATTACAAAGTTATTTTATAATGTAAGTTCGTTTCTTAAAAACAAGTGATACAAAGGCTTTTATATGTAAGCTCTTGTATTAGACACTCATAAGTAAATGCTATTTCACTAGAAGGATATGTAACTGAGCAGGATCCTACGGGGCCTTCCCAGAACAGACCCCTCCATGTCCTTTGCCCACCTCTTGTTTGTAGAAAAACTTTAGTCTCCTCGGCCTCCCCTGAGTCACAAAAGGCTGGCTCAAAAATTAATGATTAGAGCTTCCCTCGTGGCGCAGTGGTTGAGAGTCCGCCTGCTGATGCAGGGGACACCGGTTCGTGCCCCGGTCCGGGAAGATCCCACATGCCGTGGAGCGGCTAGGCCCGTGAGCCATGGCCGCTGAGCCTGCGCGTCCGGAGCCTGTGGTCCGCAACAGGAGAGGCCACAACAGTGAGAGGCCCGCGTACCGCAAAAAAAAAAAAAAATAATAATGATTAGAAAAATGTGAACATGTAGTAACAAAGAAATAGCAATTGGGCCAGGAGAACTGGTATCAATTTAAACAATGGATCAGCCATATAGCAGAGTCACAGAATCTTTAGTTCCTCCCTGAAGGACACAGATAATAGCATCTGATGCACATTCCTGAGCTGTTTCACAGATACTAAAACCCCCACCAGATGGAAGAAGTTAACTGCAAGATGACCATGAGCACATAGCCCCCAGACTGGCTGGAGCCTGAGGATTGATGATGCTAACCCCCATGACACCACCCTGTTACCTCACCATCAACCAATCAGAGAATCGTGCATGTGCTGATCATGTACCCTGAGACTCTCTCGCTCACCATGCTTTTAAAAACCCTTCCTTGAAACCCATCAGGGAGTTTGGGTCTTTTGAACATTAGCTGCCCATAGGCCTTGCTTGGCACCTGCAATAAATGCTGCACTTTCCTTCACCAAAACCTGGTGTCAGTAGATTGGCTTTACTGGATAAAACTAAATAAAATACATAATAATTAATAATATGAATGTGATCCTGGAAATTTGTGTTAAATTTTCACACCCCACAAAGACTCTGGAGTTGCTCCTCCATTATACTGAAGAAAAAAGTGGGTGGGAGCACCTGAAACCAACCTCAAAACTCACCTTCATTGTATTTGCCTTTTGGCAACCCACACACTATTTTCAAGCCCACGATGAGAAGAGCAAAACTTTTGCAAGAGGGAACAAAGAACAAGAAAAAAATTGCTTAGAAACTCAATAGACCAGAAAGAGAGTAGAAAATTATCATGAAAAAAAGAGCTTTTCATGTTGACTGCAGGTACTGTAAAACTACTATCTGGTATAGGTCAAATTAGTTATGAAGAAGTGTGTAGGAAGACACAGCTTTCAGCAAATTGCATTAGAAACTAAGCAGGTGGGTAGATTCTATTCCCTGTTATGCAAGCTGATTGAGCTGTCATCTTTGAAAGAACTTAGAATGGCTATTTTTTCCAATTAACTTGCCCTGGGTAAGTAACACACTCTTCTAATATCCTGCCCACCCAACCTCAAAAGCTGCATCTTTTTCTTTGCTCACTCCCTGCTCTTCTTATTATATATGCTTAATCACCAGAATTCCCTGAATATGACTTCTACTTCTTTGCCTCCGGGATTTTATTCAATCTCTGTGCCTAAAATGACTTGTCCACCCACCAAGTCAATGGAAAATCTACTCTTCTTATAAGACGCAACTCTAAGGCTACTTTCAAAGGCAATTTTCTAAGTGACGCCTCCATTTAGAAATAATTATTCCTTTTGAATAAGCCTTTCTACAGAAATATTTCCAAGCCTCAAAAGATACCTAATAAGATGTAATGGATAGTACATTCTCATCACTCTAGTTATATGACTTTGGAGAGATTAAGATTTCTGATCTCATTTTTTTCTTTTGCAAAATAGGAATAATAATCTTGGAATCTTGTTGTAAAAAATAGTTTGTGCATGTTAATTAGCATTTGTATGTTAGTCTCTGGCCTAGGTCCTAGTTCACAGTAAGTATGCAATAAGTGGTAACAATTAACAGCTTCTTATGCTTATAATTACAGTAATTTCTTTATCTGTATGCCTCCCCCATTAGACAATTGGTTCCTTGAATGTAGATACCAAACCTTTGAATTCATTTCTGTATCTTCATCCCCATTCCCAATCCATCGATGTTTGTCACAGTGACTTGTACTTAGCAAGCTCTTTTTTCCAATAAAATTTCCCTAGCTTATTCAATTAGTATATTATATGTGTGATGTTGTGATTTATAATAAGAAATACATATTTGGTATTCATCCCCATTTCTGGCCTAGAGTTCCTAAAATCCTTGGGATTTCCTAAGTGTGGGAGGCCTAAAGGTATTTTTTGTTTCGTTAATTAGGTGACTTATGGAAAGCACCTGTGAATGGGGGCTTAGTTTCTAAGACAGTCAACCATGTGATTAGAAGGTTGGAACTGCAGTCCCACCCCCTGATATCCTGGCATCTGGGGAAGGAAAAGTGGCTAGAGATTGAATTCAATCACCAATGGCCGATGATTTAATCAATCACAGCTGTGTAATGAAGCCTCCATAAACACCTAAAAGGACAGGGTTCTGAGAGTTTCTGGGTTGGTGAACACATGGAGATTTGGTGAGACAGGCACACCTGGAGAGGGCATGGAAGCTCTGCTCCCCTTCCCACATACCTTGCCCTATGCATCTCTTCCATCTGGCTATTCCTGAGTTATAACCTTTTACAATAAACCAGTAATCTAGTAAGTAAAATGTTTTTCAGAGTTCTGTGAGCCTCTCTAAAATACTGATCAAACCCAAAGAAGGAGGGACTCATGGGAACCTCTAATATATAGCCAGTTGGTCAGAAGTACAGGTAACAGCCTGGGCTGGTGACTAGCATCTGAAGACCAAGGAGTGGGGGGTCCTTGAAACCTCCAATTTGTAGCCAGTCAGAGCACAGGTAACAACTTGGGCTTGTGACAAGCATGCGAAGTATGGGGGTGGGGGGGAAGTCTTGTAGGATGGAGTTCGTAACCTGTGGAATCTGATGATATTTCTGGAAAGACAGTGTCAGAATTGAGTTGAATTGTGGGATATCCAGGTGGTGTCCCAAGAATTGCTTGCTGGTGTGGAAAACTTCTCCCATAACCCACACTGGAATTAGTATCAGAACCTATTGAGTAAGTAACCCCACATTTTAATAGCTCAACTGAATAAAACTGGTTTTATACAGTAATAAAAGTAAAACAACTATCCTGTAATTTATCTATCATTTTGATTCTGAAGCTTGAATATTTTTATAAGGGCCTGGGCTTGAGAAATTTAATGATCACCAGATAAATATGTAATAAAATAGAGTCTATTTCATAATAGTAGAGTTTGATGTATAATAGTATAGTTTATACTATATTATATGAAATGTCTTTAAATATTGGTTTATAAATTATAAACTGAAAGAGACTTGGGGACTATCTAATCCAATCCTACTTATTTCACAAATGAGCAAAGTGAGACAGTGTGTGTTGGGTAAGGGGCTTGTTAGCAGACACGCAGATTGGAAGTCAAAGAGCTGAGACTTAAACCCAGGTTTCTTCATTATTCTTTCTTACCTAGCACTTACATGTCTTTGGAAAAGAGTATTTAGATTTTCCAATTGTGTTATCAATATGATAAAACATCTAAAATGATTTTAAGCAAAGACCAGATTTTTTTTCAGAATGGTAATAATAATTTTGAACTTAATATCTTCAGGTAATAAGATTTAAGTTGACCTTCAAAAGTATAAAGGATTTGGATAGACCAAGGATATTTTAAAGTTACTTCAGGTGTGAGAAATAATGAGAGAAGTGTGGAAGCAGAATAGACAAAGGGTTCCTGAGAGACAAAGAGAAGAAGATGGGGTTGGAAAAGCATGTTTACACAACTCTAGCCCAACAAATGCAGAAAATGCCATAATTATAAGGAATCTGAGAAACATGTGGTCCAATTCAATCATGTGATGGTAAACAAAACTGAAACATCTTGTCTTTTTCACTAAATCATTAACTACATCTGAAGGACACTGAGGAAGAGGCCCTAATTATTAAAAGTAAGTTTTAGGAAGATTAATCTGGCAATTGTGTGTAGAAGATTATGGAAAAGTCATGGTATAGAGCCTCAGAGATCATCTGTGAATCCTTAAAGGTAGGCTGAAGCTCCAATCAAGTTGTAGCAGTAGGAAGTAAGACACATAAGTAACACTACAAAAGAAACATCAGAAAATCACAATTGGCTGGAGAGTAGGTAAAGGGAAGAGATGGAAATAGAAGGATATCATAGTTCATGCTAATATTTCAAGCTCAGGAGACTCAAGTTTTCCAATGTCAACATTAGGATGCATGGAAGAAGGTCAGGCAGGTTCAGTATGACAGGTTCAGCTTCAGACACACTATCTTTGGGTTGAATGTGAGACAATTTAGTACACGTGTTCATGACCTGAGAGAGGGGTAGGAACAGGAGACATAGATTGAGATGGTACACACATAAAGGTGAGAACTGAACCTATATAAGGAGAAAGCTCTTGGAAGAGAAAAATAGGAAGAGGCCGAGGACAGATTCCTAGCCAATACTCACATCTGGTTGGCAGAAGATAGAAAGGGAATCAATGAGGAAATAAAGGGCCACAAGTGGAGTATTTGAAAAAAAAACAAAAAACAAAAACACTACGGTATTTTCAGCTCTATCTTGGGAGAATTCTATATCTTAAATGTTAATTTGGGAGGTTGCCCACCATATATATGCATATCAATTTCAAAATGCTAGTTTCTGTGTCAGTATGTATATCTGGCCAAATGTTTCAAATCTTGCATGAAAAACAATTATAGAAAGTTCAGTAAAGAACTTTGAAAGAAGAGAATTACATCAGACTAGTTCATCTTCAGAAATAGTGAATTGAAATATCTCATTAAATTTTGATTTCTAAGTAAAAGTCTCCCCAGACTACTTGTTAAATATTAGATATCAAATTTGGTTTTGCTCTGAAACCCCTTTCATCAGGATTTATGAGTAAGGCACAAATGACGTCTGTTGTTTGACTCAGTGGGAAAGCCTACACTAATCTGGTTAAATTGCTTAAATAAGTTGACAGATCTGGACACCAGTATCATTGAAGGAGCTACATATAATCTTGAAAGAGATGGAAGAAGAAAGGACAACCAGCGTCAGAATTTGTTTAAATTAAAAAGCTTACAACCACTCACTGATTCATTGAATGATGCTCTTTAAACCACAATAAATCATATACCATCAATGGTGAAACACAACTTAACCTATGATTGTTTTTCATGATTACAAAGGTTTGTGTAAATTTTTTTTCAATTTTCAAAGAACTAATAGGGAATCCCCTGGAAGTCCAGTGGTGAGGACTTTACACTCTCACCGCCGAGGGCCCCGGGTTCAATCCCTGGTCGGGGAACTAAAATCCCACAAGCTGTGTGGTGCAGCCAAAAACAAAAACAAACAAACAAACAAAAACTAATGAATCAGTTCAGAATGAAAGTAAGTCATGACCAACTAAGCAGATAATCTTGGGAAGTTCACATTTCCTTAATTTCTGTCTCTGTAAAATGGGATTGAGGTGGATGATCTGAAGTTCCTTCTCTCTTTAACAAGAATTAAGTAGTTTCTAATTATTTAACTGGGATGGCAATATGTCTTTAACCAAACCCACTGCAACTTAACTTTTCACATAGTTGTAACATGGATATGGATATAGGTATGGAATACATAACTTGCTATAAGTAAAGCATTAAATTTAAGCATTAGGTTGAAGTGAATAGATTTTCTTAAAAAGTATATTTGTGGGAGGTTTAAAGATTAATGTAGATATGTATCATGTGGAAAATTAGTACAAAGCTTTATGAAACATAGGAAGGCAAAAGTTCTGCTTCTAAGGCAGGAAAGCTTTTAGGAGATGGGGAGAGACTACCTGGTTGTTTAGCTCAAAGGCGGCAGTGTGTGTGTGCACATGTGCGTGTGTGTGTGTTGTGTGTAATTACTATATAGAAATATGAACACTAGATATAGAAAATAGAGGTAAACCTTTTAAGCAATCATGAAACAACCACGCAAAAGTGGGTATTTTGTTCATGTCGTTTGTTTGGTTGGAATAGTATACCAAGTCCTCCCACAAGGGAGGAGACCTCCTGGTCTCCGCAATTCCCCAAACTAGTAGCACAACCAGAGCACATCACCAGGCTGTCAGAAAGAGAAAGCTATAGGATTTCACTTTCAGGAGACCAAATAAGTGTATCTCTGAACATATTCTATTACTGCAATCCAACAAAATTAGAGGTTAATTATAAAAGTTTTCAAAAATCCAACATTAACAATTGAATGAAAGAGGAAATCAAAGACACAATTGTATATCAGTCATTCTTTAACATATATAAGGAGATTGTACTTGAAAAAGTGTGTGAAATCTTAGGAATAATTAAAGAACACAAATTAAAACAAAATGCCATCAGATTGGGGATATACGTATACATATAGCTGATTTACTTTGTTATACAGCAGAAACACTAACACAACATTGTAAAGCAATTATACTCCAATAAAGATGTAAAAAAAAAAAAAGGCCATCAGATTGCCAACATATCTAAAGACACTGATAAAAGCCAGGTCTGACAGTGTATAAAGAAATGGGTGCTGACATACACTGTTGATACGACTTTAAAGTGGCAAATCCCATTTTAGGGTCAGTTTGGCAGTAACTTAAAAACTAAAACACACATTAACTTTAACACAGCAATTACACTTCTGGGAATCTCTCTTACTGAAATACATGTACAAAGCCAAAATATAGACACACAGTGATATTTATTACCATACTATGTCTAACACCGAACAATTGAAAACAAGTCCTAAAACAACTTTTCAAAATTTTACAATCCTATAAAGAAGCCATTAAAATGAATGAGGTGGATCTACATGTACTGATGTGGAAAGATATTATTATATGTTCTTAAGGAACAAAACAAGTTTTAAAAACTATTATGTTATGACCTCCTTAGTTGTAATCCTCCTATTTTATGAATGTATCTGTATTATATAAGTTGGAAAGACTAAGGAAGGATAATATGTTAAGTTGTTATAGTGGTCACCTGTGGTGAGTGGCTTTGGGAGGTCATGGTGGGATTTACATGTTATTAAATAAATAAGTATATTATAAATATGTTACATATTATATATAATGTTTGTAATTTGAGAAAATTAATTTCAAATAACACAATAATTTAACATGAATTTAATGGATTAAAAAGGTAATGCTGCATTATTGCTCCTCATTGGTGACTAGTTATATAACATATGAATCCTCAACACTGAAGTATTATATACAGGTTAACCTACATTAGCCACTGCTGCATGTACTTAAGCATACTATTTTAAAAGTGGTCAATTTAAGTCACTATAAAAGCCTAAGGAGAAAGCTTGCTCTATTCTAAAAGCACATTTAAAATATTAAAAATTATGTAAATACTAAAAATATTAATTCTCACCAGAAATCAAAGAAATAAAAACAAGAATAGGGTACCATATTATAAAAGCTAAAACTGATAATATTTAATATTTGTGAGAATCTTATCACAAAGTACTTTTATATATTGCTGGTGGTAACACTTTTTTTGCATGGTATCATCATTTCATTAATGCATGTATATTTCTACACAAAAGCTGAAAGTAAAATATTACAGAATATTAAAATTGCTAATCTTCAAGTAGTAATATTTTAGACTTTTATTTTCTTCTCTGAACTATATACATTCCAGCGATTGTAATTTGTTATCTATACTGCTTCTACAGTGATATAAACATAAAAAGAATTTTGAAACTAGTATTTAAGGCCCTTAGATTATTCATTAGAATAATCAGAGGTATTCTGACTTTTGTTGGTTTTTGAAAATGAACTCTTAAGCCTTAACCACTTCTGTACAAGGGAACCTTTCTCCTCACTTCTCCAAAGATCAGGGTAAAATTCAGTTTACATGTAAAGAATCATGTGAGACAGATACCACATGATAACTGGCAGACTGGCTGGATCTTGGCAGATGCCTTCATAGCTTCTGCCCAGTACCTGGAGCTTAGCAGGGCTGAATCACCAGTTTCTCCCCACTTTGCAATCTGTGGCATTACTCACTCTCTACCACTCTTAACCATGAACCTTCTTCTAACAGATATAAGCTTATCTACATTATGGAACTTAAAAATGGGATGAGAAGGCAAAGGTCTCCATCAATCTCACTTTGAGCCTACTTCTTTTCCTCTGAAGCTACATCAATGAGGGGAAAAATGAAAGTTTATGGTCTATGGTCTAAGGTATTTAAGGGTCTTTGCAAACTACAGGTGCATCTTTTGCCTGAACATTTTCATCACACACACACACACACACACACACACACACACACACATAGCATTGAACATCATATATTTATAAAATGATAGAACCAGAAGTGATATTAGACCCTCTACCAGTTTTAAATTGTGATCCTTGGAGAACCTGGGTTCTGTGAAGCTGTCTTAAGGAAACCTGGGAAGGTTGGAAGGTGCTGAAAGAGTGGTCAGCTGGGCCATCCTAGCTCTGATTTAAATTAAGAAACAAAAACAAACAAACAAAAACTTCATTTTCATTTCTCACACAACCTGGATGCTGCTACTTTAAAAATACTGTAACCACTGATCAAGTCCATTTTATTCATTTAATAGGTTAAAAAATTAGTGGCCCAGAAAGTTCAGTTACTTAACCAAGGTTACAAATCTATGGTAGAAACAGGACAAGAATCCAGGTATCTAGACTTTTAATTCCAAGTGGAAATTAGAAAGTTAATGACAATGGTAATCATCTGCAATTCTGGATTTTCCATGAGTGCTATAGCTTATGAAACTCACATTATAAAGAGGCAATTAAGAAAATAAAGAGGTAACCAGGCAACAGTAACGCCATTTTCCTAAAAATAATGTGAGGGATATTATTCAGGGATAGGTTACTTTTGCTTCAGCTGAGCTGTTGCATATGTAGGAGAAGAAAGGTTGAGCATCTGCTGGGAATTAACACAGACCTTTTTCTACACACCTGTTCTGCAGAAGAAGATCTATAATGAAAGCGTCTAGAAGTTTGTTCCAACATGACTGCCAAAATCTGAACCAGTAATACCCCTTGGCCATATCATAACATAAGGCAGAATCTGATCTGTGACATGGCTCTAAAGAAAACAAATAAGGTAGTTTGGGAAATTCTATGGGTAGAATTATATGGAATCTTGTGTATTATGGGCCACTCCCTCTCCCATGGGCTTCAGTTTCCCCATCTGTAATGAGGGGAATGGAATTGATCTCTAAAAATAATTTTCAATTCTTACATACTTCGTTATGTTAGTTGGGGTGTAGTGCTTTTTGTTTGTATTTTTGTTTGGTTTTAAAATCAGGTTCAATGTCTAGAGGGAAAAAGACAAAAGGAAGAAAAATATTAGCAACTGTTTTAGAGACATGGTATCAAGCCTTTGTATTATTATTTTTAAAAATACCATCTCAGATAGAGCTGTAACATGACCATGAATATTATTAAAAATATTCTTTTGAATAGAACAGGGGAGACACAAAACAATTTTTTAAAAATATAAGTCGTGTGTGTTTGTCTGTGTGCACGTGCACATCACACCAACTCAATGAATATACCTGGGCAGTTAAACCACAACTGGAGGAAAAAATGTGTCAACATGTAGGCTGATCCCCCTAAAATTTATAACAATAACCTCGAATGGGTCCTTAATGCTATGAGCAGCCAAAATATATTTCCCTGGTCATCTTATTTTGCCACTCTCCTAGAAGAATATTTCATATTTTATTCCCTCACTGCAAATTCTGTCTTCCAACACCTCCTCCCCAATCCTCACTCTCAGCTGATGATTTTGCTTCCTGTTTCACTGAGAAGACTGAAGCAATCTGAAGAAAACTTCCACAGCTCCCACCTACCCACTGGCATCTGTACCCATGTATTCTGACTTCCTGCCTGATACTCAAGATAAACTAACTGCACTCCCAACTAAGTCCATCCATCTCCTCTACTTACGCAGTAGTTTCCATCGCTCTCACCTACTTCAGACCAATAATTTTCCCATGCTCTCTCCTTACAGAGTCAAATCCAGCCTCTCTCCCCACCCCACCCTATCCATAGTTGATAACTCCCCATCACCATACAAGTATGCTGTTTTAATTACTAAAAATTAGAAAGAAAAAAAAAAGCAACTTCTTTTGACTCCAGTTTTCCTGGTGGTTTCTTCCCAATTTATTTGCTCCCTTTTGCTCCAAAATTCCACAAAAGTAGTGTCAGTAGTCATTATTTATAACTCCTCTTCTTAAACCTTCCACAGTAGGTTTTTGTCACTGTTGTTGTACCATAGCTCCAGGAAGACTGCCAAAGTCACCAATGGCTCTTCATTGCCAAAGTCAACGGTCAATTCTTCGTCTTCATCTTATTTGGTATATTAGGGACATTTGACACAATTCCTTGTGCCTTCCTCCTTGATATACTTTCCCCACTTGGCCTCCAGGACACAACTCTTCCGTGGCTCTTCCCCAACCTCACTAGATGCTTCTTCTCAATCTCCTTTGTGCATTACTCTCATCTCTTGACCTATCAACTTTGGAAAGGCACAAAGCTCAGTCTTTGGATCCTTCTCTTTTTTATCTTTATTCCCTACCCTTGGTGATCTCATAATGTCTCATGGTTTTAAACATTATCTAAATGCTGATATCTCCTAAAAGCACATCTCCAGTCCAGATATCTCTAACTCCAGGCATTTATACCACATATCTGTGTTCTTTACATTTCCACTTGATCTGAAAGAATCATGTCCAAACACAACATTCCCAAATGAACATCCTGACATTTGCTCCCACACCAAATTCACTCATAGTTTTCCCATTATCAGTTGATGGGGAAAACCTTGGAGACCAAAATCTTGACTCCTTTTTCTCATAACCCACATTCAGTCCACTTTCAAAATATATCCAGAATCTAACTATGACTTCTCACCATCTCCACTGCTGCAAGTCTCCTAATTGGTCTCTCTACTATCACAGTTGCTGAGCATGGGGGTAGGTTTGGGATTGAGAGTGAGTAGAGATGAGGCAGATGAGTTTAAAATGAAATCCAGCTAATATGACCCCTTTGCTTAAAATCCTGCATTCAATGAACTTCCACTTCAGAGTAAACTCTCAAATTTTTATAATTAATATATGACAACAGGCCTGAAATAATCTTTCTTGGCATTACAGATATAAAAACACGTCTGTTTCAGAGGACAGTTTTTCCACATTCCTTTGTGAATGCATCTTTAAGAGTTCAAGGCACATCACTGCACAAATGCTTACAAAGTTTATTCATGACTAATATATCACCTGATTATCCTTGCAATGGAACTACAGGGCATATATAATTTGACCATGCCATTTGTAATGTCTCTCTACTTTCAGTACCTTACACTCTTTTAAAAATGCTGCTGTCATTTCATCTTTTTTCAGCCCTAATAATTTTGGTTTCCCCTTCTATTACTAGTGTCTTAATTCACTTCCTTTCCTAATTTCATATTTTGCATATCAAATTCTATAAACGTTTTATAAACCTATTACCTCACTCTTGGTAATACAATGCAATATATATACAGTATATAATACAATACAATATTTATTTTTATTGTTGTCAATAATAAATGTGAACTGTTTAAAGAAAAAAATCCTGGATTCATGGAAAGGGGAGGCTAAGTACTCCTTTTCATTGTTTTCTGTATTTGTTAAAAATATATGAATTATAAACTTGTATATACAAAAGTCCTAAGTGGAGGACTTCAATAGAATACACCCCTGGCCTTTCTTCCCCAGGGGAAAATATCTAGTTTATCTGACTTATATGATTTGCAAGTTTGGGGAAAAAGGAGCTAGGAATGCTTGGTTCAGCAATTTTTTATCCTCTATTTTGGTCTGTTCCCCTCTCTTCTGCCACATAATATGGGGTCTGACACTGTGGAGGTTGCCTGAGGTTTCCCAGTTGTGTCAGTTACCTGGTGGGAAGGTCTCAAGTTCAGAAGAAGAGGAAATTGGGCAAGCTCATTTGCTCACATCAAAGTCCCATTCTCCTAGCTGTCATCAGTTATACAGCTGACCTTTTGATAGCCATCTGTCAGTCTCTAGTGCTCTATTTATCAACTGGTTTAAAATTCAGGCAGGGAAGAGAGAGGTGTAATCTATGGAGTCCATCAAAATCCCAACATATTCAAGGATTGCGATACTAGTTTCTAAGCTTCCCATTTTTGTATGTAGAGTCTGAGGGCAAAAGGGTATAGTGGAAAGAATGGGGTTATGGAGTCAGTCTTGGCTTCTAATGTCAGATGTGTTACTTATTGACTATGTCACCCTGAGTCAAGTTATTTAACACCTCTCGGGCTCTTTTCTCTAATCTATACAATGGCATGAACAATGACTCCCTCACTGCATCACTGTGGAGTTAAAAGAAATGAAATACAGGGAATGACTAGCGGGCAACCTGCTATAAATGTATGCTCAGAATTTTATTGTTCCCTTTATATCAATAATCCATTGGATAAATGTCAGAAATAAGATTTACCAGTAGTCATGAGAAAGCTGTTTACAGACCATAAACAACTGAGTTGTACAAACAGCATTTTAGAGAAAACGACTAGTTTTTTATTTTGAAGGGAAAGCAAATAAAGTATCTTCTTGCAAAACTGAAGTAGACTCGTGAAGAAGAAAAAGGTACCAGTAAATGTCCAAAATTTCTACAGTAGCTGATGTGGGTGGAATAAGAGAACCCTTGATTCATCCAGCCAACTACTTGTGTTCTGCATAATTACAACTTTTTAATGGCTTCTGCAAGGATGTTGATCATTACATGACAACAAACCCATAAATATCTGTCTGTGTTAGAACAGTGACACTCACTGGTTACTTCTGATATTAACAGCCATACTCACTACTAAAACACATCCCTTATAAAGCAAACTTAAATAATGCTCATAGATATCAGCAAGGTAGAAAAGGGGATACCCAACTCCTTGTAAATATTTGGACCAACATAATTTTGAGTTACCCAATATGGAATGAGCTATCTCTCTTGTGGCTCCCTACACCTCTAGAGATGCCCAAATATATTTTAAGTGATCATTAATTGGAGTAGTCCTAGAAAAGATTCATGAATAATAATTAGGAATTCTAGATGATCTTTAAGTGTTCCAGCTTCCAGTTCCTGGTCTCAAGGACTCAGAGCAAACCCACATTTATGTGACTTGGAAGCTTAAAATATTTTTCACAGTAAAATCTTGGTTCCTTTGTTCACATGTAAATTATACAAATCTTTTTTAATTATTAAGGCTCTATTGGTCTTGGAAATAGGAGTGCTTGCCAAATCAGTGCCCTTGTTATCAGTCACCAATGATAATTACTCACTGCAGTGAAATATAATAGAAGCATCTACAGCTTCTTACCTATGGGATGATTTTCTGTCACTTAACACAACAACAGTAAGAATGACTGACCCCTTCTCGTCTCCTAATCCCCAACCCCAGTAAAACCTTCAAATCTCACAGTAAAACTAATCTCAGGTTTAAGGAGGAATCCAACTTGTGTCAGTGACTGGAAGGACTCTACCCTAACAGCATATTAATTTTTTTCTCCATTTTGGATGGTAAAAGAGAAATGTTTTGAATTTCAATGACTTAAACATGTTGCTTATTAGTCACCCCCTCAAAGCATTAAAGGTCGGGTCAATTAATCTAGGGTCAGGAGCAGCCTTGGCATCTCATGCAGACAATTTCTCATTTCTTATTTTAGAGGTGTTTACATTCAGGGACTTAAAAAGAAAGTGCTAACTTGCCCAAGGCAGTAAGGTTTTAATAAACCCATTCATGTAATGACAGTTTGTTTTCCTTAGGTATCAAGAACATTCTTATATATAAATCAGAGCACATAGGATCAGTTACCACTACAAGTGAAAAAAATAATCTTGCTACCCACCACCACTCTATTACAGAGAATAAACAAATTCATTTTCTTTTCCTTATTAAAAAACAAACAAACAAACATATTTAGGCAATGAAGAGCAGTGGCAGCACTGTGTTTGTTTTTTCTACCACCCCTCTTTCCAGTTAGCACTGGACTGTGCTTATCACAAGAGAATTTCCAAGCTGAGAAATACAGATGCATATAGTGTCAGCTCTGTAGTGTGAGAACAGGAGGAGAAACAATCCCATGAGGAACACAGAAGATGAAAGCATGGGTGAGGGTAAAAAGAGAGAGGAATTGGGTTCAAAGGGTCCATTATGCTCTGTTTTCTCAGACTGGATTATTTCCAAACAATAGCATCTGTAAGAACAAAACCCAGAGATATATTAAAAGGCATTTTCAAGGAGGTGGGATCAAGATGGCACAGTAGGAAGACCCTGAACTCACCTCCTCCCACACACACACCAAAACTACAGCTACATATAGAACAACTCTTCCTGGGAATGTCCTGAAGACTAGCAGAACAGTTCTTCTACAATTAAGGATACAAAGAGAAAACCACACTGAGATGAGTAGGTGGGGGAGAAAGCAATCAGAACCCACACCCCCAGTGGGCAACCCAAAAGAGGAAGGGCATATCAAAAACTACGAGATCCTCCCTAAAGAGTGAGGGATTTGAGCCCCAGTTTGAGCACCCCAGCCCTGGGGACTGGCACCTGTAAAATGAGCCACTTAACTGGTTTTGAAAACCAGTGGAGCCTATGGCCAGGAGAGTCGGAGGGCTATAAGAAACCAAGACTCCCCTCTTAAAGGTGAGTATGAACTTACTTGCTCTGAATGCTGGCACAGAAGCAGCAGACAGAAAAGCGCCTGAAACTCCAGCTGGCTTGCCAAGGCTGCCCCAGCATACTCACCAGCCCAAACCCAGCTCCAGCTCTAAGCCCTCTGCCAAGGCAGCAACCTCAGCATGCCCCAAGAGAAGCTACAATACACCTAGCTAGAGCTAGGCTCCAGCTCTAGTCCCTCTGGCTCCAGCACTCTCACCAAGATAAAGGCCCTCAGCACATCCCAGGAGAAGCCCTGGCCCATGTTGGGCTCTGGCTCTAGACAGTAGTTAAGGGGTACACAAAAATATGTTACATATGTCAAAAACAAAAAACATGGGGGAGGAGTAAAAATGTACAGCATTTAGAATGTGTTTGAACTTAAATGACTATCAGTTTAAAAGATACAGCTATATATATCTCTATATATAGATAGATAGATCTTTTATATTTATATATATATATACATATATACCCACACGCATATACATATAAAATGGTAATCACAAACCAAAAACCTACAATACACAAAAAAGCAAAGAGAAAGGAACCCAAATGTAACACTAAAGAAAATCATCAAACTACAAGGGAATTGTGGTTTCAAGCTACTGCTTTAAATTGTTCATCAGCAGAATGCTAAATGGACATACTTCCTGTAGTCACTATAAAATAAACAAACCATATACGGGCCAACCTGACCTTGAAAGCACCTTTACATTTCTGTTTGTAGTTTTTATTTTATAAACCTATATAATAATTCTTAAGCACACTTAAGTTTGAGAAACACTGAACAGAACTAAACCAAGAACAATATATACAGATGCTTTGGTTACTAAATATTTTACTTAAGGTAAGTATTATTTCCCTAGTAATTAGTGAATAGAAGGGAATTTTAAAATTAGGCATACTATGACCTCTTAGGCATTTGCAGTTCAAGGCACCTTCCAAAATCTCCATGTCACTTCAGCAGGGCATGCAGAAAGTTCTAAATCCATTGCATACCATTCACAGATCACAGAATTCTTGGACCACTTCCTGGTCCATCTATATGCCTACCCCCTTTTCATCTCTGTATCATATATGTAGGCACAAAATTAAAGCATGGATTTTCCTAGAGGCCCCTAGAATCCTCAGTTGATGCTTGTGTATGTACACCAATAGCACAAATATTCTCACACTCTCCATACCACTACAGATATTTATACTACCCTCCAACTTAGGTTCCTGTCAGAGAAAAAGAAAGTCTGAATCCTGGTGTCACACCACCTTGTTCTGTATTTGTCTCTCTTCTCTTTCTTACACTTCACAATGGAAGTGGAATGTGCACATTTTCCTCTTCTTAATACTTGCCAGGGACGTCACTTACATAACATTTTAAGATCTATCTATCCTTGGCTATAGGTTTGTATCTGCTAGTTTTAAGGCAAGTAAGAACTAGGGATTATCAAGAACAAAAATGTCAATAGATACATTTACTTATGCAAATTAAAAGAGAGTGATGTAGCATGTTACATTTTAAGGCAATGGGTATTAAGTTTTCAAGTAAACATACATGCATGGTATGATAACACTATGATAATTATTTTTTCAAACAGCTACAGGGCATTTGTAACAACTCCCAACATCTTGGCAAAGAAGACATGTCAAAGGCACTAAGAGATAAACAGTGAGATAGCCCATGATGTTACAAGTATCAGAGAGAACACAGTGGAGCATATGGCAGCAGGACACAACATCATGCCACTTGGTTCCTATTACTGTTCAATACATACATGTTATTCACTTCTGCAGAGGTTCCCAAGTCTCATAAAACTGGACTTGCCCTCTCAAAGCTCATAACCATCATCATCACTATTTAGATCCATTGTGTCAAGCTCTATACTCACACAAACCTCACAAATGGGTACTATCTTAAAGAAGAGATAACTGAGGCACAGTGAGGTTGAAAACTCACTTCACACACACACAAGAAGTTAACAGAATGGAATAAAGGCCATACCCCTCATACTCTAAAACTTGTAAAACTTTTAAATAATTGATAGCTTGTCTTTCTATGTATATGCATAATTATAATAGAAGGAAAAAAGTAATAATGGCCACAACAGAAGTACAGATAAAGCACTGTGATGGAATTTCAGAAAAATTATACATATATGTAAAAATTTTATATATATATATATATATATATATATATATATGGGCAAGGTGAGCAAATACCTCATGAAGACGTTTTGCTTTGGACCTCTAAGACAGGAAGTTCTCAACTGTGAAAATAGGTACAGTATCCCCCAAAGCAGAGAGAACTACATGAACAAATTCTGTGGGGGAGGAAGTGGGTAGAAGAGCACGGAAGCAATATAATTTCAGTTTGGCTGGAGTATAAGTCTTACCAAAGAAAAGAGAAGGAGCATAACATTCTTGAGTGTGTTCTTTAGTGCTAGTCACCTGGCTGTACATTTTATTTAATCATTACAAGAACTCAGTGAAGTGGGTATTATTAGAGTTTTGACAAAAATAAATAATTGACAAGATGACAGAGAAAACATGTATTCTGGTGAGAAGTTGAAATCAAAGCTAATTATAAAGCCCATATTCTCTCAAAAATGTCATATATTATAACATGATGAAAAATCCTAAGGACAAATTTAGAAACGGAAATAAGGGCCACATTGAGTAGGACCATGAAGGCTAAGATAAAAAGGATTGGACTTAGCTTTGAAGATATTCGTAAGTCATTGTTGGCGTATTTATGTCTATACTCTAGGAAGATTTCTCTATACGTCAAAAGCACATTTTAGTCATTAACTGACTGATTTGTCTGTCATGAAAAACCAAGGTCAATAAATTCTAATCTGTGTTAACTGAAATTAAAGCCAAACTTTAAGCTCCTGAGTCATAACTCCCATGCAACAATCAGACAAATAAGAAAATTGAAATAATTGAGTATAAAATTCATGATAAAAAATTATTAAATTACTCATAAAAAGAGTAAAATAAAATGGGCAGTAGGATGGGTTCATGAAATGGAGCTTTAGAATATTATTCATATAAATAGGACTGGATCATTTGCTTTGGTGAAGGAGGCAGCCACGTATTTGCCAATAGCCAAAATCTACCACTAAAATGTCACTCCTTATTCACACCCTTTCAACGGATAATCGTTTTTCTGAGACTTTATCCTGTGGAAGTAATCCAATAAAAGCAATAGTGAGGTGCACTAAGATATATTTCTAATCACATAATTGTGCAGGAAAAATACAATGTGAAGGTATATCCTAAAATATTAACAGTGATTGTGGGGATGTCTGGCTTATGGGTTAATTTTGATTGCTTTCTCATGATATATTTTTGTATTTAAAAATTTTATACAATCAGCACGTATTATGTTTATATTGGGAAAAATTATACAATAATACAAAATGGAGTGGAAGAGGCACAGAATTGGGAATTCAGGGAAAACATACTTCTTACTAATTTCTTACTCTATCTTCCTGCTTCTGGCCATCTCTGGGCATAGGAATAGGTGCACGCTGCATAGACAAGAGGTGTTTCCCAATCTTTTGGTGCAAAATGTCAAACCATAGGACCTAAACCTACTTTGAGTATTTGGAAAGCAAAATGACCTAACATGTCATCAACTTATTCTCAAACTGGAATTAGCATGGCTCAATATGTAAGACATTATTTCTTTTGTGCCCAGAGAAAGGTAAAATCATTAGAGTTGTTGAGTGGTGATTGAGATGTTACTCTATGTAACAGAACTCATTTCTCATTCTCAAGGTCAAGGTCAAGGATCCATTACTCTGACTCATGTTCTATGTTAGTAAAATGTTTTTGATCTTCAGAGTATCAATGATCGTACTTCTTGAACTTTCAGACATCCTATCTGATAATTTTTGATTTGTGTAGACGTGTATGTAAAAAAACTTTCAATTTCTGAAGATGATATTACAATTTAACTATACATTTAATGATCACTTTAATAGAAAAAAGAAAATGTATTGTTCTTGAGAAAAATAGACTTTTTGTTCTAGATATCTAAACACTTATCACTCAAATACACCCGCCGATATTAATGCATGGAGAGAATATCTCTGTAAGTAGTACTGTGATGGCTAATATTTTATCACACCGGTTTTTTCTTAACTATCTTATCCAGTTTTCCAGTTTTGAGGCTATTTCTTTTGAAATTTTGTATTATATTACTAGAGTTTGTTATTCAAGCAGGACAAGCACAAATTTCTTTATCTTATTTCAATTTGTATTTCTTTCAATGCTTTGCTTCATGGCACAAGTGAAAAGCCCTAGATAAATCATTTAGATGATAAACTTATTTTGAGAGAATCCTTTATCATCAGTAAAGAAACCAGCTGATTTGTAATAATGGTTTTACATACATTTGGACAGAAGGTGAAATACAGTCATTTAATAAGGATATGGAAAAGAATCATAACAGAGTTTTAATAAGTAGTACATAGTCCAGCTGAATGAGAAAAATATGTCTTTAGGAGGGTTTACCAGTGAAGAAAAAAAGGAAATTTCTGATACAGGTGAAAACCATCAGGTACAATTACTTTAGCAGTAACTTGAACATCATAAACATATACCATTCATACACATAAACACATTCAGAATGCACACTCTAAGTTATAAGGTACATGATGAAAACACTGACTTTTTCTCTAACCATATATAATTGTTCCTCTGGTTTCCATGATGTCTCCTAGCATGTTGTTTTCCTTATTCTATTTCCAGTGACTATCATCATGCCTGCATACCAGCAACAGAGCTGATGTCAGTGTGTTAGCATGAAAATGTGCCTTTATCATGTCTTAAAAGACACATAATTTCACTTAAGTATTAATCGTGTTTGCAAATAATGTTATAATATTTGAATTTGGCATTCTTAGAACACATAACCTCTAAAGATTGCTGTAGCGGTGCCCTGCCTTTGCAATTTTAGTACATGCCTTCCTGAATTTTGCTGTTAGCATCTGTGTGTCTCTGCCTAAAGGTTTTTTCTCATCATCTGTGTCTATTCTGTTCATGTGAAAGGCAGGCTAGGAGTTCTAGGGAATTAGCATCCCTGGGAACATCCCTCAAACAATGATTAAGGGGTCTTAGTAGATAAATACCCCAGGTCCTTCACCTTTGGGGTGGGATAAATCTGAGGCATGTGTGCTATGCCATTTCCAAATCACCTGGGATTCCAAGCAGGACTAAGCTACAGATACCTACATTGATGACTTTATTACTCTATTAACTTCTTCCACTCCCTGTCTTACTTTTCTACTTCCCTACTCTCATTCCCTGGAATTGCTTCTCAAATGAATTATACTACTTACATTTAATTATGTCTTTGATAACTACTCATCAGAGACTCATGGAACATCAGGGCTACTCATTCAAAACTTGACTTGTAATCTCCTAGTCTGCTGACACATTGATACATTACGTACAGAATCAAAGTCACAGACTAGACACTTAAAGCAGCTCCTCCTTCTGACTTCCCTATCCCTTATGTTATCTCGGAACCCAGTCAAAACAGCCTTCCATAAATCAGTGACTCCTTCTCCTTTGTCTTTCATATCCAATGAACAGCCAAATCTTGTCCGTGGCATCTCCAATATGTGTCCAGCATCTGTTATCCCCTTTCCTTTCTTTCATTATTAACTTAGTTCAGGCCCCTCATTACCTCACACTTGGATTACTGCCACATTAAACTAGCTTAAACTTGAATTATTAAAATGTACTTTAAATCTTCTGTCCAAAATTGGGTATGAATTAGTTAACTACAAAAATAGTTGCTTGACAGTCGATAGGAGAGGATGGTAGAAAACCAGACAAAGAAATAATGCAGTCATTGACTGCTGAATGGAGTGAGAAGTTTACCTATTCTTCTTATTTTTTTGAAAGCTCTTTCCTTCCTTCCTAGCCAGCATCCTAGAAGGGTCATTAACATGAGCGATCCACCAACTGTTCTTCCACAGTCTGTCAATACACTCTCATTAAAATGTAAAATTCAGTCATGGCATTCATCCCTTTAACAGTTTTGAAATTATATCTTATTGCCTATAGAACAGACCAACGTTCCTTAGATATGAATGCAAATTTTGTCTTACATCCCTTGCTATTTCCCCACAAAAGTTCTGTGCTCTAGGTTTAGCTACCTGTTTACATTTCCCCAATGTTCTTTATAACTCAAAATCTTTGCATAACTGTTCATTTGATCATTACAGTTCTTGCCAACTAGTGCTTCTTAAGCTTCAATGTGGAGCTTAATTGTTAACTTCTCTGGTAAGCCTTTAATGCAAAATTCCCATCAAAGATAAAGCCACATGCTCTTCTTCAATATCCCTGTAACTACTCTTTCATATTTCTCTTTTACTCTAATGTAATTTATTATCTTCCATTTCCTACATTAGATTGTGAACTGCTTGTAAGAGGACTTTCTTTGAATCTCCAAAAGGTGAATGACATATGATTTGGTAATAGTAAGTCACTGTTTGTTTGCTCTTTGGTTCTTCTAGATCCTTGTTAAATGTTTCTTGTATTTTCTCCATTCTGTTTCCGAGATTTTGTATCATCTTTACTATCACTACTCTGAATTCTTTTTCAGGTAGGTTGCCTATTTCATCTTCATTTATTTCGTCTTGTAGGTTTTTACCTTGCTCCTTCATCTGTAACAAATTCTTTTGTCATTTCTTTTTTTTTTTTTTGGATGGGTGGTGCTGTACTCCTGTCTTACTGGTTGTTTGGCCTGAGACGTCTGGCAGTGGAGTTTGCAGGCAGTTGGATAGAGCTGGGTCTTGGTGCTGAGGCCTCACTCCAACTGATATTCCCTGGGGTCTGAGTTTCTCTGTTAGTCCAGCGGTTTGGACTCAGAGCTCCCACCACCCAAGCTCGGGCCCAACCTCTGGCCTGGGAACCAAGATCCCGCAAGCTTTGTGGCACGGTTAAAAAAAAAAAAGGAAGAAAGAAAGAAAAGAAGGAGTACAATATCAAACAATAAAAAACAAAATAAAATTAGAAAGATAAAAAATAAAAAATATATTAGGAAATATAAAACTATAATTGAAACAACTGCAACAAGGTAAAATAAAACCACAACAGAAAAAGAAAAGGAGGGGGTGTCCGCAGCCCTGCAGAGCCTTGCGCTGCCCCGGCTCCCTGTCGCCCGGCCCCTCGGCTCTGACCGGCCGCGGCCCGCCCTCCCCCGGCCCCCGACCCGGAGCCGAGGGCCCTGCCCGTCCCCGCCGTCCAGAGGCGGCGGCCCCGGTCGCGGCGGTTGTGTCGGTTGGCGGCGCCAATGGACGGTCCTCGCAGCCGCCGAGGACAGGGCGACGGCGGAAGATGGTGCCGGGAGCCGCGGGCCCTGCTGCTGCCGCCGGCGGAGGAGGAGGCGCTGCCCGTTCACCGAGTTTAACCAGTAACGCCATTCAGTTGCCAATATCAAGCAAAGCAAACATAAGCCACTTTTAATCTGCTTTTTAAGAAAAGTGGTAATCCTTTTCACAGTGCCTGCCGTAATCGTATCAGAGTGAGGTATAAGCTCACAGAATCCAGAGAAATCATCATGAAGTTGTATGTATTTCTGGTGAACACTGGAACCACCCTGACACTTGACACTGAACTTACAGTGCAAACTGTGGCTGACCTGAAGCATGCCATCCACAGCAAATACAAGATCGCTATTCAGCACCAGGTGTTGGTGGTCAACGGGGGAGAGTGCATGGCTGCAGACCGGAGAGTGTGCACCTACAGCGCCGGGACGGACACAAATCCAATTTTTCTTTTTAACAAGGAAATGATCTTATCTGAACGTCTACCTGCTATTCCTAAAACTACCTTTTCAACAGAAAATGACATGGAAATAAAAGTTGAAGAGTCCCTTATGATGCCTGCAGTTTTTCACACTGTTGCTTCAAGGACACAACATGCAGTGGAAATGTATGAAGTTGCTGAGAAACTTTGCTCTTTCTGTGAAGGTCTGGTCCATGATGAACATCTTCAACACCAAGGCTGGGCTGCAATCATGGCCAATCTGGAGGACTGTTCAAATTCCTACCAAAAGCTACTTTTCAAATTTGAAAGTATTTATTCGAATTATCTGCAATCCGTAGAGGACATCAGGTTAAAACTTACTCAGTATGTTTGCCATTAAAATGAATAAGATGTTTGTTTAAAATACGTTTGCAGTTTATCAGTTGTTACAGTAACAGTAATTTCGTTTCTAGTAGGCCATATATTTATTATAATTGAGGTTCATGTTTTTGAGAATTTTATGACGGCTTATATGGATTGTAAAATTTTTAAAATTATGGACAGTTTTATCCTCCATATATTTTATGGATCTGCCATGTTTTTCTTGTATTTTCTTTATGTAAAAGACCCAAAATACTTTTGAAATCATTTAGAAACCCCAAAAAAAAGGAAAGGAGGGGGAGAACAAGCCAAAAGGAGAGATCACTAACAAAGTGTAAAGAATAAAATAAAATTAGAAAAATAAAAGATTAGGAAAAATAAAAATATAAAAAAATCAACAACAATGAATCAACAAGGTAAAACAGAACCCCAGTCTAAAAGAGGAAAAAAGAAAATAAATAAATAAATAAAAGCCTTGGCTATGGAGGCAGAGTTTAGGCAGGTGATGGAACTTACAGGGTGGGGTTTTGGGTGGGGCGGGACCTATGTGGGTGCGAGGTGACGTTTGAGCGTGGGACGGGGCCTCTGCTTAGGGTCTGCAGGGAAGGGGAGAGGCAGCAAGTGGAAAGGAGGGCCTGTGGAGTGTGGAGTTCCGGAGTTTGGAGGTAGGGCCCTGAGTGAGGGTGTGTGGGTGGGGTTTAGGCCCAGCTCGTTGGAGGGGGTGTCCGAGGGTAGAGGCGGGGCCCTGGGTGGGGGTGTAGGGTCGGGGCTTGGGATCTGTGTGGCAGGAGGGAGGTTCCAAAGGCAGAGGATTAGGCCTGGAAGCCCAAGAGGCTTCCCGGTGCCTGAGCGGACAGGGAAAGCACTGGCCGGGTTCCCTTCCATTCCTTTGCCCCTCCCCCACTGTCTCCCCCAGGGTCTCCCCCATCGCCACTGGACCCCTAACCATGGGTGGGTTCCGCTGGGTGTAGGAACTCCTCCCCTCCCCCAGCCGCCCCTCGGGGGTGCCGGTCCCAGAAGCCCGGCCTTTACATTTGCTCCCCCTTCCCTCCCTCCCACTCCCTCAGGACCCGCACGTCTGGAGCTGGCCTAGGTGGGCAGAGGATCAAGCCCAGGATCTCAACAGGTTCCTGGGGTTCCAAGCGGGCAGGGGAAACCTGGCCACACTCCCTTTTGATCCTCTGTCCTCCCATGGTTCCCCAATTTCCCCCTCCGTGTGTGGGATCCCTTCCGCTCCCCCAGCCACCCCTCAGGGGCGCCAGTCCCATCCCACCTCTGCTTCTCCTCCCCCTTCACTCCCCCCAAGCCCCACATCCTACCCGGTCGCTGGGG
The DNA here is from genome assembly GCF_949774975.1 of Lagenorhynchus albirostris. Lineage (NCBI taxonomy): Eukaryota > Metazoa > Chordata > Mammalia > Artiodactyla > Delphinidae > Lagenorhynchus > Lagenorhynchus albirostris. Next base: position 31,369,083 of record NC_083103.1, read on the forward strand.
GTTCCTCCCGTCCCCTTAGGTGTCCATGGTCCCCCACCGGTGCCTCGTAGGTGCCCTAGTTGTGAGGAGACGCAAATTCCGCGTCCTCCTAGTCCGCCATCTTGACTCCACCCCCAAACATGCCATTTTATACTGACAGAGACCTAAAGTTTGCTTATGGAAGTGTTGTAGATCATGAAGGGGTGTTATCTGAATCTAAGGGAATTCTGTGATGCAGATGAGGATGGGTGAGGCTCATAACACACAAAATGGCTGAGGGAGCTGGTAATTGTTTGAGGGTGTGCATGTGTGTGTTTTGTGTATTCCTATTTGGCTGGGTTCAGTCGGGTGCAGTTTTCTGTGTTCACCTAGTGTTTTCTGTAGATGGACTCATGCACAAGTACATGCAGACTTCACATTTGTCCTCTAATATATCAATTGCGTTGAAACAAATCCTTATTTTCAAAACAAGCTCTACAGTAGCACAGAATTCTGATCAACATAAGAAATCTCATCCATTTCACTTCAATCAAAACAATATTCCTTCTGCAGGAAGGAGAAGAGACCTGATAGGACTATTAGTGGAGGGACCTTCAAATATAAAAATAATGCCAGTGTGACATCCGATACTACAGTTTTGTTCTAATCATGTTTCTATTATAGCAAGTCACACTATCTAGCCCATTATATCATGGTCCTCTGCACATGGTTTCAGGATTAAATGGACTAATTTGTTTAAGTGAGCTCGTGGTGAAGAAAGAAGCCTGGTCCAAAGAGGGGCCAAACTCTATAATAACAATAGTGATAAACAGCATCCTGTTTGCCCTTATGTTAGTGTCTCTCTCTCTCTCTCTCTCTCTCTGTGGGGGTCTTGCCTTTAGACTGTACATTCATGGAAAGCAAGACCCATATTTCATTCATTCCTATATTTTCAAGAACTATCTGGAACTTGAAAGGCACACAATATATATTTATGAAATGAATCAACTACCATTCATTGGTGGTTGCTATATGCTGAGTATTTGTCATGCTACTTCTGATCCTTACAGCAAATGTGTGAAAGAGGGATTTGTTTTCTCTCTTTCTAACTAAAGAAGCTAAGGCTCAAGGAAGTTATGTAACATGTCTAAAAACACACATGGGTAGAGTGGAGGAACTAGGATTTTAACAAATGTTCGTTTTCAACCACTTGCATTGGCAGTTCATTACTCTGTCTCTCAAAAATATATGACCTTTTTTTTGTAAGCACCAAGGTCTACACAAATAAACCACTAAAATTTAACCTTGGTTTAAAGTAGACATAACACATATCTTTGGTAGGTTAACTGATAATCACTTCTTCAAATATCTGTTCTTCATCCACTCTGCATCCAGGCACTGTCCTGAGTGCAGAGACTTAGTCCTGATATCGGAGAACTTGCAAACCAATTTAGATGGTTTAAGAAAGCATTTATTTAGAATATTCATCATAAAAGTTGACATTTTTTTCACACCCATCAAAAGAAACATATCGCTGACCTCTCATCCTCCACTGACATTACTTGTAGATATATTAATTTAACTCACTCATTCTTTTCACACATAGCTTAGCTTCCATTGTGTTAGCTTACAACTTTATATATTTTTTGGATTATTAAAATGTCACCTAATAGTCACCCTTACACTGAGGATAAAATCCTTTCAATCCCTGCTGCATGTAGGCAGTGATTATGGTGTTGTATTTTACATTTATATGTGACCACTTCACGTCCCTGTCGTTTCTAGGATTGGGACACAGTTTTCTTGGCCTGCCACACCTGATATAGAGCCTCTGACCTTTGAGTGGGGCTTGGATGGAATTCTAAATCTCTCAGCTTCTCTTGCCTCAAATAGAGTTTTCTCAACACAAAGCTTAGGAGGAAGAGTGCTGGCGCCTCACCCTCCTGGGGAGATACAGCAGTTCTAGACTGGGAGCCATTTGGAGAGGCAGCCCTGTGTTCTTGGCTGCATCTGCTTAGAACAGAGCTTCCGTAACGCGGAGTTGTTTTGTTTTGTTTTGTTTTGTTTTGACAGAGAGGGGTAGAGAGACAATGGGTCTTGGCTCAAGTGCCCCATGTACTCTCATTTTCCAAATGCCATTGTAATTTAACATATTGATGGTCTGGCTCCTAGATATCTCATTAACAACTGCCTACTTTAAGTATTATATTATAGAAATCCAAGCCTGTTTGTAGTTTTCCTGAACTCATTTCACTTTTGCATACTGACAGTGTTTTCTGATGGAACAGATATGCGATATGAGAGAAAACAGGTGTCGAGAATGACTGAAAGAGTTTTACTCTAATCACCTGGGTAAATGGATTAACATCTATAGAGAAGGGGAAAAGAAAAGCAAGATACTGGGGGGGAAATACGAGTTTAGTTTGATATGTGTTATGTTTCAGATGCCTAGATACATATGAAAATCCAAGTGTTAGTGTGAGGCATTCCATGGACCCTTGCCTCTCCCCAGCAAAACACACTTAAATGACTATATATATATAATCATTCGCTTAAAATCTCCAGAAATTTTGTAAGGATATGCAGCAAACTAGGACAAGAAGAAAAGAAATAACAAAGGTTAGGTAAAATGTGGTATATTTAAACAATGGAACATTATTTGTCAACAAAAATGATTGAATTACTGATACATACAACAACATGGATAAACCTTGAAATTTTTATGTTATATGAATGAAAAAGCTGGTCACAAAAGATGACACATTATAGAATTCCCTTTACATGAAATATCTAGAGTAGAAAAATCTATGGAGGCTGAAAGTAGATTAGAGGTTTTCTAGGGCTGGGGTCAAGGAGAGACTGGGGTGGAGGGATCAGAAGTTATAGGTATGAGGTACTTTTAGGGGCAGAAAATCTCCTAAAATTGATTGTTTTGATGGTGGTAACAACTCTGTGAATACTAAACCCCATTGAATTGTATACTTTAAATTGGTGTATTATATGGCTATGGACTATATCTCAATAAATATTTTAAAAATCCAAATGAAGATGCTGAGTAGACAATGGATATGTGAATTTGGGATTTAAATGAGAGGTCGGAATCAAAGAAATGATATTGAAAGGCATGAGACTGAAGGAGAAGACGTGCAGCAACAGTTTTCAGCTTTTATTTTCAGGAATCCTTTACATTCTTAAAAAAGTACTGAAGACTTAAAATGTCTTTTTTAAGGTGGGCAATATCTAATAATATGTACTGTATTCAAAATTAAAACAGAAAATTTTTAAAACACAAGAAGACACAAGCTCACATTCCATTACCTGTCAGAGCAATGGCATTGTCACAAATCACAGTTCTTAGCAAAGTCCAGTGGTCTTGGTTCTCTAGCATTTAGAAATTAGAAGAATGAGGAGAAATCAATCAAAGGACTCTAAGGAAAGACAATTAGCCAGTGAGGTAAGAGCATAATAGAATGTGATGTCCTGGGAGCCCAGTGAAGAAGGTGTTTCAAGAAGGAAAGATGAATGCTAACTTGTGTCAGATATTGTGCTAGGCTGGATAAGATATGAACTGAAAATTAAGCCTTGGCGTTAGTAATATAGAGCTTATTTGTAACATCTGAAAATAAATCAGTTTTGGTGCAATGATGGGTGGACCCTGATTGAATTGAATCAAGAGACAATGGCAGGAGATGAAATGTTAGGAGTAGAAGGAGTGTCTATAAAGATCTTTGAGCTCTTAGTTATAAAGAAAAACAAAAGTAGGGTATAGCTGGGGCAGGATATGTGTTCAAGAAAAATGATGGAATCTATTGCAGCGTTTTAGAATATCTGTATGCTGATTAGTCTTACCCAGTAAAAGAATACAATCAATGGTACAAGATAAATAAAGGGGAATTATAGGAATAAAGGCCTACAAAAAGCAGATGAATATAAAAGGGTTATCACAACATGAGAAGAGTCATTGGTACTATCTGATTATACACTTTGTTTGACCTGGTACCCTTAGTCTATGCTACAACAGAAACTTAAATCTGTATAGAATTTATTCTTTGAAGTAATGAGATGATCTCTTCTATGAGAACAACTCATATTTAAATTACCTTCTAATCTCTGTTAATGGCACAACCATGTCTTAGATTGCTCACCAATAATCTATAAGATATTTGGTGAATTTTTCTCTACTGTTCATGCCTGTGCCACTTTAAAAATGTTCACAAATTCTTTGACCCTCTCCCCATCAAGAAGTGTAGGTCTACATCTCTTTCTCTTGTGTCTGGGAGAGTTCTGTGACTAATTGATAGAGAAAGTACAGATGTAATAACCTACTGGCCCAGGCAGTAAGAGATGGGAAGAGACAGGCACTTCTTTTATCTTGTAATATTCACTCATGGAAACCATCTGCTATGTAAAAAGTGTGATTTCCATGGGACCACCATGCTGTAAGAAGCCCAAGCCATGAAGAGAGGCTCCAATGGATGAAACATTTTGTGGAAAAACAGAGAGAAGTGGAAAAGTAATTTTGGAAGTGAAACTTCCAGCACCAGCCATCCCAGCAGGGAACCACACTGATCAGACATATACTGCCCAGCTAAGACCTTCCTGAATTCCTGACCCAAAAACCCTGCTGGCTTTACTCTGGGGGTAGTTTAATATAGTAAGAGGTAACTGGAACAGTCCCCATAAAATCCAGTAATGAGTCCTGTTAGATCCACCTCCAAAATACATCCTGGTTCTGCCCATCTCCCAACACCTTCTTCATTCTTCTAGTCCCAAACAGCATCATAGTTCACCAGACTAATACAAAAGACTTTTAATTATTCTTTCTGTTTTTACCTTACCACTTATTCCCTGCATAGAAACTACAAAATTATTTTAAAAGTTAAATCGGATAATACTGCTTAAATTCTCCACTGACTTCTCATTGCAATTAGAATAAAATTGCTTACGCTGGATTACAAAGACTGACATTAATGACACACGCTCACCCCTCTGATCTCACCTCCCACCACTTTCCCTCCTGGTTACTGTGCTCTCCCCATATGACCTTCTTAATGTCCCTGGAACGCAGTAAGCTCATACCCGCCACAGGGTCATTGTTTCTGTTGTCACCTTTATTAACACAGTCTTCTCCAGTTCCTCATGGAGTCACTCCTTCTCATGATTCAGTCTTCTCTTAAAGAGACGCCTTCCTTGACTACCCTAGATGAAATTGGTTCTTGCTAGTTAATATTCTCTGTCCCTTTAAGCTTTTTTACTTTTTGTGGTGTTTATCAGCATATAAAATCATCTTCTTATTTATTTGGTTACTTGTTTATTGTTTATTTCTCCCCTATTAAAATGTAGTGTCTATAAAAAGAGACCTAAGCAGTGGTTCACCACTATATTCATAAGGCTTGAAACACTGGCAGATAGTAGAGACTTAGTAGTTGTTGAATAAATGTAATATGAAATAGGGGATAGGATAGGTAATAGAATCTATTACCTAGGAATTTTTATTATTAAACTTTGACTAGACTGAAATCTACCAGAAAACCAAACACTGTGCTGTAATAAAGTTGATGGCTGGGTATTGGGCTTAATAGTCCTACTGCAGCTTCCCAGGAGGTCATTGGCAGGCATATAGATATTGCATATTATATCCATGGCACCATTTAATTTCTTCAATTTAGAAACACACGATGACTAATTTAGTGTATATAGCTGGCAAAGCAATATTCCTCTCTCCTACTAACTTGCTGCTTTCTGGGACATGGTACAGACCTAAAGAGGGAAACAGTCTGCTTTAGATGTTTTCTTTCTTTATTGATCCAGGCACACAATGGCCAAAGAAATTGGTCTCAAATTGGAAGGAGGGAAGAGGCCATGGAAAGTCTACACGTTCATCCACTCTTGTTTGGGTTCGTTATTACTGAAGCTAGAATGACAAGCTTTACTGAGCCTATTTGGAAATACTACTACTACTACTACTAATAATAAGGCTGGGAATCCCTTTTCTACCCACTCATAGAATAGTGACAATTTAAGAGACAAGATTTATGTTTTCTCCTGTAGGTACTTTCTTAGAACAATTTTTTAAAAAATAACAGAAAATCCCACTTTTACTGTCCACTGACATGGGGTCCACTTGACGTTTTCTGAACAACCACTCTCTCAAACATGAGCAATAATAGATACCTTTGAAGTAAACCTCCACTTCTTGATCTTAAAAGCAAGCTAGGAATATGGCAGGTTGATGGTTACCCCTCAAAATCCTTTGTCCTGTTGTGGGGAGAGTGTTGCCAGCCCATCTCACTGAGGCATCTTCTGAGTCCACCCCCTTTCCTCTTGGGTACTTAGTCTCCTCCTCAGTGATATTCAGATTCTCGGCAGGAAGGAGGGCACTCTCTGCCTTCCATAATTATTTGATTAATTTTATGATGTGTCCACACTGCAGTGTGGACAGCCCATAACATATATGAAAAAGAAAATGGAAGGGAAATTGAATCCAAAGGAGGTCTTCATGACTATTCAGAAGTCAGTATTTTCTGGTATTTGACAAGATTCTCCCTTGGTTTCAGAAGCCACATGGAGAACAACTTGGACTTTACAACTGAAAGAAAATAAATCTGAGTTTCAACCCATCCCTGGCCATTGACCCCTTTTTGATAATAGAATAAGTCACTTACTTTTCAGGGCTCTAATTTTCTCAACTATTAATTGGTTCCTAAGTATCAGGTTTATTGCAAAGCTGTATAAAATGGTGGTTAGAAGCAAAGGCTTAGAAACACCTACTGCCTGGGTTTAAATCCTGATTTCACCAATTATTTACTGTGTGACTTTAGGTAAGTTTCTTAACTTCTCTGTATTTCTATTTCTGACTCAGTGGAAAAGCATCTCAAAATCCACAGACCTAATTTTACCTACTATACTAGTGATACGATAATCAGGTCGGTAATGAATTGCCCACAAACTCATTGTGCTTCCACTAATTTATATACACTTTGTTGCTTATAAACTCCTTCCTGCTGAAAATCTGAATATCTGTTGCCCAGGTTTCCTGAAAGAAAAAAATAATCTAAGCAGAGAATCTTAGTGGGTTTTGGAGCAAAGATAAAGACTCTCAGAAGATGGGCTGAGGTTTGTGTCAAATATCCCAAAGCCTCCACACCATCAAGCAACAATAAATATCACCAAATAAGTTGAAAGACTCCTGGCATTTTAGGAGCTCTGTGTTTATAGTGGAGAGGAAAGCCCACCCACATTGCCTGGTACCCAGGCTAAGCAGTGGTATGTGAACAGCAACATCGCCATCTTCTGGGAATTTCAGGTTTCACACAAAACTTACTGAATTAAAATCAGTATTTTAACAAGATCCCAAGGTGACTCCTGTAATATAAAGATTTGGGAAACACTACACTACACCAATGATTTCCAGAACTGGCTGCACATTGGAGTCACCTGGAAAACTTAAAAAATGACTAATGCATGGATTTTAATCCCAGCAATTCTGATTTAATTGGTATGAAGTGTGGCCTGAGAATCTGAGATTAATATTTTCCCAAACGATTTCAGTGTGTAGCCAGAATTCAGAACCACTGAGCTAAATATTAACACATCCCAGGTCTTTGTATCATTAAATTATGATGATTTCTTTCATGTGCTCTGGATAAAAAATGTTAAGATATATCAAATGCATATCTTTCATGGTTGAGAAAGTTTTCTTCCTCAGATTTTATTGTCACATGCTGTTTTCAAACCTCCTGGACTATTTCTCTCATTGTGAGTTGGGTTTGTGCAGAGCTGACCTGCTTATTTTCAGACAGACAGCTAAAGGCCGATTCCCCAGCAGGCTGAGCTAATGGCCATCGGTTAGGATAGAACAGTGCCAATTAAAAAGGTGGTATTTACCACTTTATCTGATACCAGGAGGTAACAAATAAAATCCAAGGCACTTTCAGAACTCACAACACATTACGTGTTAGATCCTTGGGAGGAGGGCAATCCCAAATTAGAAACACATGCTTCACTGGAAGGGCACTCATCTATCTACTGGCACCTAAGAAACTCCATTTTGAGTGATGTCTTTACCACTCATGCCCTTGCATGGACTGCTGCTACCCTGCTGCTACTGTCCTCAAGCAGCATTTCATGGTTCAGCACACAACAAAGGGAAGGGACACCCCAGGGTTGGCCTGTCTTGCACTATATCTGAAACCAACATTTCCGATCTAATGGAAATGATTAAATAAGAATCTATACATAACATTATTAGCAGATCAAGCGGCACCCAAATGGTTGCTATTATTGTTGTTTTTGTTCTTGTTATGTTTATGCTTATTTTGTGTTATTTATTTAACTGGAGATATTTATACTATGTGACTCGTGTGCTCTAAAAACTTCCTCTGGTAGAAAAATTTTATATTCAGTAACGTATGACCTTAGAGAAAAAACAGATTTGGGGACCATGTAAAAGGTAACTTTTTAAATTGTTCTTAAATATTTATTATTCACTTAAAAAATAAACACAGCACAGTGAATAATTTTACACATCTTAAGGTAATAACACTGGTTTCTATTAAATTTTATATAACCCTGTATGCCTTACTTACTAAAATATTTTCAGATTCTTCCTCAATCACAGCTTAACTTAGATGCTTTGTTGCCAATTATTTAAATGATGAGTTTCTTTTTTTCCCCTTCATTTCCTATATTTTCTCCTTCCAAAAGGTTTATGATCAACACTCCAGAATCTTGTATGTAAAATATGCGTACAATTTTATAAAAAATAACGACGTAATCTTTATTAAGTCTGGGTGAGCAGAAGATACTAACTTTACCATAGTTATCAAAAGCTATGAATAAAAAAACATTGTAGTTGCTCCCTCTAGTGGACATTCTGAAGGTAAGGCGGCACTAACAGAACAGCCATTCTACATTCAGAAGCGTGAATACCATACCAATACTTACAGACCAGCTAGGCCAAACGTTCAAAAAAGTGGGAGAAAGAAAGATCAGTATTCAAAATGTGCATTTCTGAAGGTAATAAATCCAGGAAAAATTGATTTGTATTCTTCCACTTTTGCACTGAACGATGGGGGGAAAGTTAAAGCTCTCTCATTATCCATAAACACAAAAACACTTACCCCACAGGCTTGTAAATGAAATGTTTCTCCCCCAATCTTTCTCCACATCAGTAAAGGTGTTCAGCACCAGGAAATCAAGTTTGAATCCTCTTTCTCCCATTTTGCTTCACCTTCTACTCAACAGCAATTAGCATCTTTTTTCTGACACTCCACCTATCTGCAATCTTTGTTTAGTGCAAGCAGCCATCACCTCTCACCCATGCTGTTGGAGGGTCTCCTACCTGCCCTCCCTGCTTCCCTGTATTGTATTTATATGCTCCATGCTGCACACAGTGGACTGAATGACAAGTATGTTGTCAGCCTTAAATCCAACCCTTAAATTGCTCCTTGCTGCACTCAGAACCTTCCTTGCCCTGGCCTCCAAGGCTGCAGTGATCTGGGGGCCACCTGTGCCACCCACTCGAGTCAGCACAGTGATCTCCTCTAAGTTGCCCCAAATAGGTCATGGTATTTTATGTCTCAGTGTCTCTGCACAAACTGTTCCCACCCTTGGCCACACTTTTCTCATTTTTCTTGTGTCTGGTCTATCTCATCTTAAAAGTCTCAGCTTAAACAATACTTTAGAGATTTGTAGATCTAAACTTGGTTTCCCATCCCTCAGTTTTCTTTCTCATAGCACTCTATTTGTTTCCTTCAGAGTACTCATACAATTTGTAGTTATTTGTTTGTTTAATCTTTATTATCTATTTCCCCTATTAGAATTTAAGGTGCAGATCTGTCTTCTTTGACAACTAGATTTCCTGGAGAACTGGTGCTTTTAAGTATTTATTGAATAGATTTATAAATGTATTCATTTTTATACAGTTACGTGATACAGGTTGGCCTGAGTAGGCCCTCACTAAATGTCAATCCTTTTCTCTTTCCAGGAAGATGTGGGCTCAACTAGTTCTCATTTCTAGTAGCAATTACAAGCTACTTTTTATGTTGAACTACAGTCGTCCCTTCGTTTTCATGGGAATTGGTTCCAGGACCCTCCCCGGAATCCAAAATCCAAGGATGCTCAACTTCCTTATATAAAATGGCATAGTATTTGCATATAACCTATACACATCCTCCTATATACTTTAAATCATCTCTAGATTACTGAAAATACCTAACATAATGTAAATGCTATGTAAATAGTTGTAAATACAATGTAAATGTTATTTAAATAGTTGCCAGCAAATTTAATTTTCCCTTTTTGGAACTTTGTGGAGTTTTTTTTTTGGGGGGGGGTTGTGGGATATATTTGATCCATGGTTCGTTGAATCCACAGATGCAGAACCCGTGGATACAGAGGGGTCAACTGTAAATGTTTAATGCTTTAAGTAATTAACTAAAGACATGGTACTTCTGCCCTTGCTTGCAGGGCGTATTTATACATAGTGAAGCTAATAAACCTTAAGCACCAGGAGCCCACATTGTCCCTGGACCTTCCAAGACCAAGCGAGGGACCCTAAAAACACGGTCACATTGTCATTTTTTAAAAGTTTCTTAAGATATGGTTATGCTAACAGACTAGTATATGAGTGACATGAATTCAAAGAGGGTTCAAGAGTAGTTCCTGCACAAGAAAATGTGAAATATAATGACATCACATAGTTCATATAGGAAGGGGAATTAAAAGGGGATTCTTCCCATAATTGATAAAAATTTGCATGGCAGTAAGTTGTGAAACAAAAATTTTAAAAACAATATTAATGATTTAAAGTGTTTGATCAGCTATTTTGGAGGAAGTTGTCTTTCAATGTTGTTTTCTGTAGAAAATGTTATAAAAATGCATTAAAATATTCAAAGGGCAAGTAGTCAAAATGTCAAAAAGTAATTATAGAGTTGTGACAGGTAGTTACTTAAGACATAACTTATGTTATTTTTCTGAGTTTTGGGATGTTTTCGGTGTATGTGACCTTTAAAAAATTTATAATTTTTTTTGTTTGTTTTCTCATTCACTTTCTAATTCTATGTTTGTAATTTTGTATTATTTTTTTCAAAAGTCCCCTCAAATTAAAGACTACTGGGGCTTCTTGAAATCTGAATTTTCCCTTAATGCTTGGTTGAAGTGATACATGATAAGTATTGTTTTCAACTGGATAGATTGGAGATATATTCTTGTATTTCCAATTTTATTTAGTCATCTTAATCAACTTCTATTTTAATGGCACAAAGTGACCTACATAATGTTAGGAATAGTAAATTAAACTTCTTAATTTAAAAAAATCTTGTCTTTTTAAGAAAGGAACAAATAAACATTGTAAGATTTTAAAAGTAGAGAAGAAACAGAACAAAAAGGAAGATATTATTGGGAAAAGATGAATCCAAAAGTGAAATTAATATGTAGAAGGCAGGCTACGGGGTAATCTAATGTTATTAGAAGTTGGCAACAAATCTGTCCCTGAGTTACTTGACAGCCAACAAAAAGAGATAAACACAGACACAGGGATCAGATAATCTACTGAAGAAAAAAGAACAGAAAAACCCAAACCTCCCCAACATTATAAAAGGGTCCTATTATACAAATCCCAGGATATAGTACACACATCTCATAAAAGCACACAAACACACACTCATGTGCACACAACACACACAGAGTCTGAGTCTTAGTCTGGGTTCCCCCAGAAGAAGACTCTGAGACAAAATTTCAAATGCAGATAGTTTGCTTGGGAGGTACAGAGAACACTAAGAGAAAAGTGGGGAAGTGATTCAGGGAAGACAGATAATAAAGGGTATATTAACCAGAAAGTTACTACCATGGGTAATTGGAGTTTCATGCACCTGGGGAATTCTGAGACACAGGTGCAAAACTGAATATCTCAGAATTAGCACACCTGAGGTCCAAACCAACCATGGCATTTTGTTTTTATGACAACTATTAAGACCTATCTATTGATGGATGCTTGCCTGCTTTCTGTTTGAGCTCAAATAAGTAAGGATAAATAGTAAGGTCTGAGTAAGGATAACTAGTAAAATACATATAATCAATTATGACTCTTTGGACTCCAGGAAGGTAGAAAAACCAATATTAACTAGATCACATTCCAAAATATGCTCTATTGAGTCATGACAATTTATATTCTCAACATCACCAACATTCCAATTTCTGTGCCTTTCTGCTCTGTTACCAAAACGCTGGCTTCGTGTGGTAGCAAGATAATGGTAGAAGTTCCATTCCTCTCATCTTTCATGATTCATAGTTAGTGGAAAACTATGAGTCTCTTTTCCAGGAGGATTAGCAATGTCTTAATGTTGTCCATCCTTGAGTCAATTGCCAAGGCCAGAAGAATGTGGTACTCTCATTAGTCAGATCTAAACCACACGCTCATTAATAGAAGCAGAATTGAATGGAGTCAACATCACTGGAAGCACATGGGAGTGCATGGAAGTACAGAAATAGAATCTGGGAGTCATTACTACAACAATGGGACTGGAAGTCATTATTAAAATAATGGGGAATGGATGCTGGGCTGCAATAATGACAGATACCGCCATCAGTGTCTTAAAAGGAAAACCACAGGTAGAATTAAGTTCAGAGTATGTCTACCAGTTTATACCTGGAAACACAATGAAGCTTATTTATACATTAAATCAATCTTTTATTCATAGAAATGTGTGACCTGAGTATGTTTAAATCACAGGCACACTACCAGGCTTTAAGAAAATCCTCAAAAGCTCAGTCTACTATATTAAGTGATGATGTAGTAGAATTTTTAAGGCAGAATTAGGAAAAGGAAGAGTCAGGAAAGTTTTACAGAGAAGACAATACTTAAGTCAAGAAGAAGGAATTCTGTGTTTGGACAAGTCTCTGAAGGAGGAAAGAAAGGAAGAAGGGAAGAAGGACATTTCAAGTAGAACAGCATGTGGAAAAGCAAAGAAATATGAATGGATGTAACTTGTCTAGATACATGTAATTTGATCTGGCCAGAATCTTAGAATGAAAAATGAATGAGTAGCAAAAACTTTTTAAAAATTGTTTTGACCCAAATTGTGAAAGCCCGTTTTTCTAAGGAGTTTATATTTTAATATATTGACAACAAGAATTCAATGAAGGGTTTTTAACAAGAGTGCGGAGATGATGAGACAAGAATTCAGATATCCTGGGAATCAAACTGATTCCCTAATATAAAAAGTCTAGGTATAGTATGAACAATTCTATCTTGCAACTCACTTCCTCCTCCATTTATATGATGGGAAATAGTCTTTTACTAAACACATGCACATTTTCAAAGCATTTCTTAATAACTGCTTATTTTTATTGAAATACTATTCGTGTCGGCTCATCCAAAATAATACTTTGAGAAAAATTCTCACACTATTAACATTATTATTTGGTGAAACTGAGAGACATCTATTTTTTGTGTGGACTAATTTATTTCTGACTTAAACTGCTCCAGCCCCGACCCCCGCGAGTGAAGGCAGAACCAAAGCCCTGAAGGCGCAATTTGAACAGCGGCCACTAGAGGACAAGCTTACTTCGTGATGTGACCAATTAGCAACCAGCTGCTTTAATTCAGAGCATGGTTTGGCAACAGAGGTGACCTCAGCAGAGGTTAGCAAGAGCCCATTACTGTACAAGGAGAGGTCAGTCCATCAAGTGACAGAGATGAAACATCATCTGAGTCACTTTGAAGCCAAGTTGACCAATTATACCCATCAAAGCCCAAAGGTAATAAAATCAGAGAAGCGAAGAGTATCATTTTGACTCGGAGATGACCTGTAGAGGGAGGAAGGGGATGGCTGTCAGGTTAACCAATTCTACCTTTACATGAATGAAGTGGGGGCATTTTTCAAACACCTTAAATAAGCTACTGAAAACCTGTTGTAACCGGGGGTTAATCCTAATAGAAATAGAGCAGTGTGGGAGGTGCTTTTTTATCTAAAAACAATGGCTAAATGAGACCCCTGAGGGGTGTATCCTTTTCACAGGAGTTTATTCCTTGGGAAACTGACCCCTACTTGAATATAAGCAGGATGATCCTAGAATAGCCTGTATGCAGACAGCCTCATGTCAGATTAAAGTCTTGGTGTTGTTTTGAAAAGAGCTAAAAGTTATAATAATATCAAATTCACCTATAAAAATGAAGCCAGAGTTCCTTGATGGGGGACTACCTGCCTCAGGCTACCTTCCTCAGACATGGGAATAGTGGCTAAAATCTTGATGACTAGGTTCCATCCCAGATCGTCCCTATCAGAATTTCTGAGGTGGGGTCTAGGCATCTGCGTTGTTGACAAGAGCCTTAGGCGACCCTTTTTATTTGCAGTTTTTGGGGACAGAGAAGTGTGGCATAACTCAAGGTACCTGCATGATACCTGTGTTAGGCACTTTTGATGAGTCTGGCTCCTAAGTGCATCTAAGGGTCATCTGTTTGCTCACATAAAAATACACATTTTTATAAAGCAGGCAAAGCCTCCCTTATGTGGGACACCTGTATTTAGACACATACTCTGCTAAGCACCGTATGTACATTATTGTATTTTAATCTTCCCCAAGCCAGTGAAGAATATATTGTTATTCCCTTTTATAAATCAGAGAAAACACAGCTTCAGAGAAGTTAACTGATTCATCCAAGGTCCTGCAACTAGAAAGCAACCAAACCAGAATTAAAAGCAAGATCTATTTACCTCTAAAGCTCTTTAGCTAAGACGGAGAGGAAGAGGGAAGTATTTCAAGGTTTATTAGACTTCACGTATTAATTTCCTCTTCATTTCCTACTCCTCAGTTATTGAACTGGATGTCGGAAAGCCCCCCCATTATAAAATTCAAATCTGCTGTCCTAGAACATTCACCCAGTCTCCTGAGATCTCCAGAGTTACACGGGGAAAAAGCTAATCTTTGACCAATATGCTGACTTTAGAGAAAAACATTAACTCCTGATTGTTTCAAAATAAGAGGTAAAGAAGACTTCTAATGCTATCTTCTTGAAGGAAATCCATTTAAAATCCATTTTAATGGATTTCTTTGGTTTAGAGATGTGTCTGTAGCATTTTATAAACTATGGGCCTCAACATTTAAAGTTAAAAGAAGGTCAGGCATCTCATCTCTACCAAAAATAAAGTGAATAAAAATCCTGGAAAAATTATTGCAGATTTTTTAGACTTCTCTAAAGAAGCATATTTCACTCATTAGAGTGTAGTCATGAAATACTATAGCATAAAAATGAAATGTGGCTTATTTCCTTTTCTTTTTAGTAGATTTGGCCGTTCTCATTAAATAAAGAAAACATTTTTTGGTAAATTGTATTTCATTTCAGTAGCATGCATTTAAATATGTCAGCCAAGAGATAAAATCCAGATTTTCATGTATATATATATGTATATATATATGTGTGTATATACACACACACACACACACACACAAACACAGTTGGTCACCCTTACAAATATGTGAATAAAGCAACAAACACACAAAAAAATTAACCCTTAAAAAAAATCAAATGACTTAAAAAAAATACTTCTGAAATCCATTACAATATTCACAGGGGTAAAGATAAATTATAGCATTTTCAGTTAGCCTATCTTCATTTTTAAATTATGTATTATATATATAATACATATATATATACACATACATATTTGCCATTTTCTTCCCTCAGCTATTTTGTTTTATTAATTTTTTTAGACATATAGAAAAGCTATAATAATATATACAATTTGATGAGTTTGGAGATAAGCATTCACTTGTGAGACCATCACCACAATTTGTGCTACAATTTTTATAAAGAATAAATTAATACATATTTGTATAAAGTAAAAACTATGTTTCCTCCTCCTTCTGCCCCCTCACTTCTAACCATGGCTCATGGTTTATTGTGTGTTCTTTTATATCTATCCATATAGGTAAATCAGTAGTTGAAAAAGGGGAAACAATTAGGAGGGTAAGTAGATTAGATAAATCGTCCATTTTTTTAAATGAAGAACAACGTATCACTGGAGTGCCTCTGTATCTGAACTTACACATTTGCAAACAGCAAAATGATTCCCTGACTTAAAGTGAAAGGATGTGTGACAAAGTCACAAGCAGATGGCATTATATATCATTTGTATATAGCCACTATAGATTTATGAATTAATCGATTTACATTCAGAATTTGAAGAGGTAGAATGTTAACAATATAAGCTATGTCAGGATGATGGATTTACTCTCTCAGTGTCACCTCAAAGTAATGCTGTTGGCAATAACAAATGACTCTAAAACCCTGGTGACTCCCAACAACAAAGGTTTAATCTTATCGTGCAGCCAACAGGAGTGGGTAGCTGCTCTGTTCCATGACTCTGTCACTCTCCACTATGAGACGAGAATGATGGAACAGACACTAACAGGGACATTGCATGTATCATAGCACAGGGAAGAAAAACCATGGAGAATGGATGTTTTTGTAGAAAAGTGGCAGGCATCTCTTCTGCTCACATTTCATTTCCTTATTTAAGTCCTTTGGTCAAGCCTGATAGCAGTAAGTCTGGGATGTATAAGGAGGGTGAGCAAATATTTTTAACAATATATAAATTAAAATAGGTATTTTTTATAGTAATAGTATCTGCCAAATCAAACACTTGCATTATTATATATTATTTCATCATATGAATGCATCATGATTTATTTGTGGACATTTATGTCTAAAATTATGTCTAATTTTTCAATAATACAAACAATGCTTGGCTGAACATACTTCAACATAAACCCATGTGCACATATTTCTTCTGGACTATGTTTAATAAATACAGATTATACACATAGATTTTTTTTTTAGATATGAAAATCATAGAATTCCCTTCTATGCCTGCATTTTCCTCATATTTTTTTTTCTTTTATAAAATAATGTGTCATTCTTGCCTGGTTAAATAGCCTCCCCTTTCACCAAAATCCTGACAGAAGCTGACTTAAAATTCCTATTACTGGGACTTCCCTGGTGGCGCAGTGGTTAAGAATCCACGGTCAATGCAGGGAACATGGGTTGGATCCCTGGTCCAGGAAGATCCCACATGCCGCAGAACAGCTAAGCCCGTGTGCCACGACTACTGAGCCTGCGCTCTAGAGCCCGCGAGCCACAACTACTGAGCCTACCTGCCACAACTACTGAAGCCTGTGTGCCTAGAGCCCATGCTCCACAAGAGAAGCCACCACAATGAGAAGCCTGTGCACAGCAATGAAAAGTAGCCCCCCCAGTCACCGCAACTAGAGAAAACAGCAAAAAAGACCCAATGCAGCCAAAAGTAAATTAATTAATTAATTAAAAACCCCACCAACTTTTCGTTTAAAATATATATATATATATATATATATATATATATATATATATTTTACTGTGTCAGGAAGCTGGAATTTGAAGTCCTCTTTACTTCTGATCATTTATTTAAAGAAAAAGAAAAAGTTCAGGAAGGATAATCTGCTGTCCTCTTACACTATTTTAATCATATTTTTTTTTACCTTGTAAACCTATGTTACATAAAGAATTAATTCTTTGTAAGCTTTTTGGCTACTTGGATATCACTAGCTGAGTTTGGCTCAACTCTGAGGTAGCTTCATTTTCTCCATGCCCATTTCAAGCTCTGACACATACCTGATATTCAGCCACTTGAAAGAAATAATGCCATTCTTTTCCTATGTCACTGAACAAACACAATCAAACAGTGGGTAATATGTTTTTAAATCAATGGACAGTTATACTTGGCTTTAAATATTTTTTAAATCCATAGTCTTGTTTGAAATTTTGATATATATTATGGTATTTTATGATGTATAAATTTATTAATTATAATATTTCTAAGAAACTGAAAAAAAAAAAAACTACCTCCATAATTTTGTAAATTTATTCACCCAACAGACATTCCAGAAATATCTGTTGAGCACCTACTTTGTGAAAGACACCATGATAAGGCACTGGAGTTATGGAGGAACAACATGATCTTGTTACCACTCTCTCCCAGTTATTACCCAGCAGAACTGTGACCTGAAACCAGATCTATCTGTGTTTTGGCCTGCAATTTTAACTACCATATATTATGGCCTACAGAAACATGTGCAGACTACACTATCAATAAATATTTTACTAAGTAAATAATAGTCTTGCCTATTCTGCTTGGTTGACAAATGAAACACATAAAATCAATGAAAATGAGCTTCCTTTCACTCACCACTAACATTAATAGAAGAGGACAAAGAAGCAAGAAAATTCTTGCTATTTCCTTTATTCTGAATATATTCAACAAATACTTGTTGAAACTACACTATGTGGCAGGCATTGTACTGTGTGCTATAATTCCAGTGGTGACCCAAAAATCCAGGAAAATATAATTAAACAGCAAAGAGACGTTAAAAGGAGAAAACTGTAGGAAAGACACAGGCAATGAGCAAATAAAATGGAAACAAACAAAAGAAAAATGATTACAGAGAAACTTATTCAACTAAAAGATAAAAGCATTTCAACTTCCTAGAGTGGTATTCTTGAAAGAAACTAGAAAAAATATAGAAAAAAGTATTCAAAGACTTTTGAGAAAAGAAAAAATTTTGAGGTGGGGAGATGGAGAGAACAAAAACCTAAAATATGTAGTTTGAAAGGGCAGTGGTGTCCCAAGGAAACATATGAAATGATCAATCATGAGATATATACCAATTAAAGGGCTGCATTTTAAGGATAAAGAAAGACTCTTATGAGTGGCCAAAATAACCTGACAGTGTTGGGAGGCAGAGATATTGAATAACATCCTCTGAACTAGAAGGAACTTTAAGACTGAAAAATGAAGTAGGCAACTCCACAAAGTGCACTTCTGAAATTTATTGTGGGTAACTTACACACTGGTGGGATTGGGCGAACAATGATCCAGAGGCCTTCACAGCTGCACTCCACACAGCTGTAAGGGGTATAGGGGGATTTAAGGGCACCAAAGCTAAAAATCGAATCTGACCACTAGGAAGAAGCAAGTCCACATTTCTGGGAACTGGGGGTTTTTCCTTCCCCTAGGGGTCTCATGACCATTAACCATCTGCATCAGCAAAAGGCACTCTTCCAGTTTTCATATCAGATGAAGGCAAAGGTGAAAGTTGATAGAGAACTTATCTGGCTTGGGCACAGTCCTTGTGAGTAGGCTAAAGCTCAGTCACTCAGAAAGGGGAGGGGGTAGGACAGCCGGCCTGAGATGGAGCTGACAAAGTGGAGTCAGTGTGGCTCAGCCAGATAGATAGATAGATAATGACACCTAACAAACTTTGAAACAAACTGACCTTAGGTGGCTTCTTCATAAAATATGAGTATAGAAGTATAGAGAAATTTTGTCACTAAAATATTTATACCCAGATAATATGTCATCAAGAATCAAAGAAAGAGATAAACATTCTCAAGATACATATTTTACTAAAGGATATTGTGGGGAGGGCCTGACTGTGATGTTTCTCTAGGACAGTGTCAGTTTCAAGTTATGTATATTTTTGAGAACATTTTCTTATCAAATATGAATTATTTGTGCACAACAGATCTTCTCTTAGCAATTCATGTGCCGACTTTCAGATGTGCTGGTCTGTGGGGCTCACTGTGAAGCCTTTTATATCATGGGTTCTCTATTTTTAGAATTTGTTCAGAAAACTCAGAGCCCAACCAGAAAAATATATTAAAGCTTCTACTGATGGAACATGAGCCACAGATTCTTTGTTAAAATCATTTAGATGAGATTCTTTTCGTAATATTGTAGCTGGAAAACCATGGAGTTTCCAAAGAAGGGAGTTTGATATTATATCAACTGGATTTGATTCCCACCAATAAATTTAATAGTTATCAGTCACCCACATTTACTACTTAACCTCTTGTGCCTCTGTTTTACCATTTGTGACACGGAGAACCTTGAAAATAGAACTATCACTTGTTACTACGAAGCTCCTCATCATGAATTAGTAGGTCCTATGTGGTGTATGACTTTTCTTTCCATAATGCATAATTTTAAATCCTTCTGAACTTAGTCCAGCAGCAATTCAAAAACAACAAAAAAGCAAAACAAAAAAACACACAGAAAAACATATGACATTATAATGTTTATCATCCTTTGCTTCTCCCACACCACTTTTTAATTAGCCTTAGTTTAATGGAAATAGCAGGAATTTGTCAACAGAAATGCCTGGGGTAACACTGAAATTTTGTAATATAAAAGTACGAAGCAAAGGTCAATTACTTAATATCTCTAATGGTTAGTGTCTTCATCCATAAAATGTACTTAATAATCCCTATTTTTCAGTTTTATGAGGCTTAAATGAGATAAAGTTATAAATACTCAGAACAGAGTAAATGCTTAGTATTTAATATTCCCATTTGCCCTTTCTTACATTTCCAGAGCTTTGAAAGCACACTCCCATTTAAGTATTGCTCAGAAATTTTCAGAATTATAAATGACTGTCTGGGGATAAAAGAATATTTACCTTAAATACTTTTAGAAGGAAAACAACATAAAATTGTACAGCAAAGTCTCTAACTGGTATCTGAAAGTAATCTTTTAAGTTTATGATGCTTATAAAGTTCTGCTAAATTTCCTTCTTCAAGTGGTGACATTATACTTCTAAACGATTAACTGTACAAAGATGAAAGGATGACAATGTAATAAAGAGTGACAGAAAATCAGCAGAAAGAGCTTAGGGGGAAAAAGGAAAGAGAATACTAAAGCTATTTGTCCTGGATAATATTCACTAAATCATTTTTTCTTCTCTTGTATAATTGAAGTTCTTAAATTTTTATAACTATTCTTTTGGTTTTGATTTTCCTGCAGTAGAAGATTTTTACACATAAAAATAAGTAATATGCCCTATGTCAAGACTCCATCTGTAAATGCCAACCATTTGCCAGCAGGTACAGGTATACCACCCATAAAATATATCTGCTTCAGACTAGACAGGAAGTAAGGAAAACAAAACACACGCTGGTTTCAGGTTGGCTTATGCAAATTCTGCTTATCCAAATGTGTCTCTCACCTGTCTTGAGATTTTCCTCCCTCCCACCTCCTACTGCTCTCTTCTTTACACACTCCAGGTGTATTGAACATGTCTCTTTTTCAGAAAAAAGTTTGTCTTTTTTCTCCTAGCTTATGCTTCCAGATTTTTCATGATTCAGCTCAAATGTTCTCTACTCCTGAAACTTGGCTCTGCCCTTCTTTTATTTGCATATATCCTCCTATGTGTATAAAGCATCCTTTTCATACATCAAACAGAGTATTTAGCAGCATGTAATGTAGTTCCTTCTCCCACTAGATTATAAAACCTTGGAGGACAGGTCTATATTTTTCTTACTTTTTATATCCAAACATATCCCAATTCTTAGCAAATAGAGAATTCCCAGTAATTGTTTTATGAATAAATGAGTTCGTTATCTATCTATAAATACCCTCATTTCCTAACCACTATTCCTCACCTGCTTTGAGATTGCTAGGAGTGGGAATGTTAAGAAAATGCTTCCTCAACTTAATCACTAAAGAATGAGGAGGCTGAAGAACAGAAGAAAAGAGGAAGATTTCAAGCATAGAATGAAAGTATGTACAAAGGCAAAATACTAAAATCCATGGCTTCTGAGAGAAGAGTGTATATATTGTAGCTGAATCGGAAAATTTTTTCTGGCTAATAGTAGACGATACAGTTAGAAAAAATAAAATAGGGCCATTTTAGCAGATTGATTTTAGATCCAGATCAAGAAGTTTAAATTACGGCCTCAGGAAAGTTAGGAGTTGTTCAGTCATTTGGCATAGGTAAGTGATCTGATCAAAGATTAAGCTTCCAGTATATGTAGACCATTATTAGGTCAGAGGTCCTAGAACAAGAAGGCTAATCATTTCAAAGCTAAAAACAGAGGAAAATAAGAGCTGATATTTCTTGGGTATTTACAATATTCTCTACTTAAATGGTCTTATCATTTTTAAAATGCTGCTGTAATAATAATCAGTTTATTTATTTACAGTTTATTAACTGTAATAATAATCAGTTTATTCCCAGTTTACACAGGAGAAAATTATGGCCAAGAAAAGTAACATGATCACTCTTGTATCACTTTTCTTTGACTGCCATCACAAAGTGCCATAGACTGGATGGCTTAAACAACAGAAATCTATTTTCTCACAGTTTTGGATGCTACAAGTCCAAAATCAGATGTAGACAGGGTTGGTTTCTTCTGAGGCCTCTCTGTTTGGCTTATAGATGGCTGTCTTCTCCCTGTATCTTCACTTGGTCTTCTCTGGGTGTTTGTCCTAATTGCTTCTTATAAGGACAATAGTCATATTAGATTAGGGCCCACCCTAATGACCTTATTTTAAATACCTATTTAAAGACTTTATCCAAGTATGGTCATAGTCTGAAGTACTGGGGGTTAGAACTTCAACATATGAATTTGGGGAGACACAATTCAGCCCGTAACAACTGTCAAACACTAAAAAGTAGCATAGTGTGAATTTGAATCCAGTCATCTGACTCCAGATTCTGTGACTGCTCTGGACAACACTTCACTCTTCCACAAAGTATGGAACTGAAAATGAAGATCAGGTGGACTTCTCTGGTGGTGCAGTGGTTAAGAATTCAGCTGCCAATGCAGGGGATATGAGTTCGAGCTCTGGTGCTGGATGATCCCACATGCCACAGAGCAACTAAGCCTGTGCACCACAACTACTGAGCCTGTGTGCCACAACTACTGAGGACCGCGCCTAGAGCCCGTGCTCTGCAACAAGAGAAGCCACTGCAATGAGAAGCCCGCGAACCGCATTGAAGAGTAGCCCCTGCTCGCCACAACTAGAGAAAGCCTGTGTGCAGCAAGGAAGACCCAATGCAGCTAAAAATAAATTAATTAATTAAAAAAAAAAAGAAAATGAAGATCAGGAGCTGGAGATGAGCTGGAGAGATCTCAGCTACCAGGTGCTGAAGTAGCCAATTAAGATTACAAACCAAAAGGAAAAGTAACTTTCAAGCCTTCAATCACCCCCTGTAGTAGTATAAGCAAAACTAGTTTAAACTGAAGTGGAGAAAGCATTGGCTCTCCCCTGTTCCATTTTTCCTCATGAGAGAGTGCTGATCTAGGGCCAGCTGGCTCAGCACAGGTGTGGGGATTGCCTCACTGCTGAGACAGCCCTAAGAGGGAGGGGAGAGGGGAGTGGGGAAAGGGTGAGGAGTAGATAACCACTGAGTCCTGAGGCAGGGCAGAGTCTCTCACCTCCAATAAGGAGACCTCGGCAGAAGTGCCTAGAAAGTCTTCTGCCAAAGGCCCCTGATAAACAGGCCTCCAAAGGAGGTGCCAGTTCTAGGAATACAGACTATAGGTAAGAGGATGGCCAGCTTGGTGGGCGACGGGGAGCAAGGTCCTTGACTGGCACTCTCTTCAAAGACTGCAGTGCACTGGCTGTGCACCAAATCCCCGTGCAAAGAGGGCAGTTTCCCTCTGTGAGGTTTGCCAGGTAGTCTTTGTAGTTGCCTATGGTTGGGCTTGAAAGACCACAAATAGGTTTTTGGCCAGTGTCTAAACTACTTAATAATTGAGTGTGTAAGAGTTAAGGGAAACTCCCCACAAGATTCTGAGCCTGTGAGTTGTGGGAAATACCATATCTATGCATGTGGAATAGTTTTTCCTTTGACGTGCTCTGACCAGGTCCTCGTTGTTGCAGTTGTGTCTGCATCACATTCTCACAGTGACTTATTTTTTCCTCCCTTCCAGGTCCATTAAGCCTCTACCATGGTGAGTGGGACTATGGAGAGAATCACATTGTGGGTGAAATCATTTAGGAAAGGAACATCCTCAGCTGAATGTGGCTCAGTGTTTGTGGTTGTCCTCATCTGGAACTAGGAGATTTGTAACTTCCTTGGCAGCCAACAGTGACAGCAAACATTACCCTCCAATCATTAGTTCTAGCAATCTCCTCTTAATTTAGAATTTTTAAAAGCCAATAAGCCAGTATTACATAAATATGTAAAAACTGGTATCTTTGGCTCAACACTCCAGTAAGATACAATTTCGTAGGTGAAAGGGGGCTTTGGTATCCTCATGTGCATTCTCTCTGCTTGTGAAGAACCTGTTACACAGAGGTCTCTGGAGGGAACAAATATGTGGTGATTGAGTTATACGCTTGGCACCATCCTTGAGGGATTGGGTACATTATTTCATACAATGTTCACAACAATCACATGGGTAGGTAATGTTACCTCCACATTGCAGATTTTGAGACTGCCATGGACTGGACATTGATACTATCAATCCCATTAGAATGGAATTTGAAAAGAATGTGGACTTTCTTTGAGATCAGATCTACCTGCCTTCAGTCTCAGCTCTGTGACTGCACCATTGCTCTCTGATCATGGACCAAGCATTTGAAACAACCAACTCTCTATTTCTATTTTTGGTGGTACTTATGACAGTCTGGCACATGGTAAATATTCTGTAAATGTTCATTTTCTCATATTCCTTTCCAGACCATATATTTACCATAGAATCTAGGTCTGTTCTCTTCTCCACAATGATTTGTCTTTGTGCTACTAGTACTGTGCTTAATTTTACTCTTAGTTATTCACATATTTCTTTTAGAGCTCTAAAATAGTTTCTTTACTCAATTTTCATTTTAGTATATTATCCAAGGTTTATATGCCAAGAAATCAAAGGGAAAGAACAAAGTGAGACAAAAGGAGTTACATAATTCTGTAGAGAGAGAGTAAGCAGAAGTTTTTCATCTCAGACTTTTTGCCCAGTAGACCCAGCAGAAGGAAACATGAGTAAAGAGGTGCAATAAGATTAGCTGGAGAACCATAAAGAAGGGCAAGGAAACTGGCAAATTTAGCCGGTAACTACCCGCACAATAAACGTGACTAATCTGCTACTGAATTTGAAAAGAAATTCCTGACCTTCACTTTCAAAAGAAGAGGGAAACGTTATGGAAATGATTGTGATTTTATACTCTCTTAGCTGATGGTGATTTTTTAAAGACATTTAAGCTATCTGCTGAACCAAGGATAAAATAAAGGAAACTGATAAAGCAGAAAAATAATATTTTAAGATGTTTCCTTAATGTTCATGCAAAAATATAAGGATCTCTGAATATAAATTTTCTATGGAATGAAACACTTGCCATGTAATATAAATTATTAGTGATGAATTTCTGGCACAATATTTTAGGTAAGATCAAGCAGTTAGAATTTTAGAAACTCATCTATTCTGATACGCGCTCTTCAAAGGAAAACTTTTGGTGACATTGAAGCGTGTTGGAAAATCTTAGGTAAATTTAGTTTGAACCATTGCAGATTTTGCTGTATATGTGGGAAGGTGGTTCTTTATATGTTTTTAATTTATTTATTTTGGGGGGGCTGCATTGGGTCTTTGTTGCTGCATGCGGGCTTTTCTCTAGTTGTGACGAGAGGGGGCTACTCTTCATTGCAGCGTGCAGGTTTCTCATTGCAGTGGCTTCTCTTGTTGCGGAGTGCAGGCTCTAGGCGCGCGGGCTTCAGTAGTTGTGGCTCGTGGGCTGTAGAGCGCAGGCTCAGTATTTGTGGCACACGGGCTTAGTTGCTCCCCGGCATGCGGGATCTTCCCGGACCAGGGATCGGACTGTGGTCCCCTGCACTGGCAGGTGGATTCTTAACCACTGTACCACCAGGGAAGTCCGGGAAGGTGGTTCTTATACACACTCAACTTGCACTTTATACATGGAAGTTTTTTAAAAATACTAACCACTGAATACTCCGTACTTAGAAATATTTACATTTGTTATTTGAATTAATTATTAACTGCTTGGATTTAAGTTCCATAAAGGCAGGAATTATATGAACTGTCTGGCATACAATAAGTGCCCCATAGTAGTGTTAAAATCAATTAATGAATAAATTCTAATTAATAAACCTTTAACATCTGAACCACAGGGAAAGGGGAAGTGATGAATAAGAGAGGAGAGAGATTTCAGAGTAATTGGGGGACAGGTATGAGGAGGTTGCAAGTACTTCATTTCGAAAGTTGAGCAACTTTGCAGAGGTAGACTAAAAAATTCCTCCTAGATAATTCATAGAGGGATTTGATGAATCACAGTGTAAACATCTAGTTATAAAATTGTATTTGATCATGAACCTCATCCCAGAGATGAGAGACAGAGAATGTCTTTAAAATACCTTCCTTATTCCCCAGAAGGATTCTAGTAAAAATGGGCTGACACTGACAGGATTTCCCCCTACACTGTAAAGCTTGTGAAGTAGGCTACTCAGTTGGAATTTCAGGTTTACTTGACAGGTATTACATTCATCATTACCATCCTTTGAATTGTAACCATTTTACCTCTAGGTTTTTATATTTGTAATTTTTCGTGCATCTTATTCAGTACAAAGGTTGTCATATGTGAATTTTTGCTTCCCACATGAGCTTTGAGAAACAGCCCTACATTTCACAGTATTTGACTCACTACAAAATTCAAGTCTTGGGCCACTAATATCTGTCCTAGACAGGATTACTAAGAATGGAAGGAAATCTCTGCCCAAAGAATATAATGTTCCTCATAAAAATCTACTTATCTAGAGAAGAAGGTATAAAGAATACCTTTTCGTTAATGATGGGGGTGTGTCCAGGATGCATTGCTTCTGAGATGCTTTGACTAAACTGTTCTAGTAAAACAGAGACTGTCTGATTTTTCTCATCATTGTCTCCTCTCTGTCTGCCACAGAAAGGATGCTGAACAGCAGCTATTGGATCAAGAAATTATGTTTATGTACAACCAAGCCAGGCATTGATGATATGGGGATGAAACAGCTAGTCCTAGTCCTCAAGGAGCTCTCATTTTAATGGAGGGAATGTACATGATTGTTGTACAAGATGATACTCCTACCAGTGCGGATAAACATCCAGGTGCTAAAGCAACACAAGGAAAACCACTGAATTCAAATCAATAAAAATGGGAGAGAGCAAATGTTTCCTACAGGGGATGGTATTAATTCTTCAAGAATGTCTAGGAATTAGCTATGTAAAAAATGGGGAAATAATTATTATTGACAGAAAATGTGTACAAACGTAGAAAAGAATGTCACACTGGTACAAGTGTGGGTGTAGCATAGTGAGAAGAAATTCTCCTTTCTTTTTATCTTTTTACTTGATTGTCTCCTATTTTCCCCCTTTATTTCTTCCTTAGTACCAACACTAAGAGAAATTCAAAAGAGAAATTCAATTACTATATGTGTTATAGACTGAATTATGTCCTCCAAAATTCATATGTTGAAGTCTTTATCCCCCAGTACCTCAGAATGTGAGTGTATTTGGAGATAGGACCTTTAAAGAGGTAATTATGTTAAAATGAGATACTTAGGGTGAGCTACAATCCAATATGACAATTTTCCTTACGAGAAGAGAAAGTTAGGACACAGACACATAAAGAGGGAAGACCATTCGAAAACAGAGGGAGAAGACAACCATCTACAACCCAAAGGAGAGAAATGCTCAAAAGAAACCAACGCTGCCAACACATTAATTTCAGACTTGTAGGCTCCAGAACTGTGAGTAAATAAATTTCTGTTGTTTCAGCTACCCAGTCTGCGGTACTTTGTTACGGTAGCCCTAGCAGACTAATACAATGAACAATATCACAAGTGTCCTTCCTCTACTGGTAAAAAGGTAAGGATTGTCACACAAAAAGTATCAAAATAAAGGTCCTTCCCTTATTTTGTATTATAAAAACACAACTAGAGCAGATGGCACATTAATTTCCCCTAGGTCCTGGTATTGTTGTCTTTGTTGTAACCTTTGTTTGTTTCCCCGGACTTCTTTCAAAGACTATATGGTGCCAAATGTTTACCTAGGCACATGGCTGGAGAGATTATTGCTAGCTTTTTCATGCAAGAATACCTGATAAAGCTTCATAATCATTTAATTCATTTAATTTAAATTACTGAATAAACTGGGTTCCTGATGAAGTGAGAACTAAATGTTCTAGCTTTATTACTTGGAAATATTACAAAATCTACTGGACTATATTTTTCTCTTTGAGTAACTTGCATTATCTTCCAGGAAATCTATTTTTATCACTTCAGCCTACATGACCCACACCCCTGCCCTGTGTAGCTGAAGAAAATATATTTTCTGACATTTCACAGAACAGAACCAAGAATATTTAATTTTGATCTTTTTAATAAAGGTGAATAATTTTACATGGAACTAAATGTAATGGTTTACTTTTAGCAAAATAACCCTGAGATTCTAGAGTCATTAAATAATACTTGTTCTGGCTGCATTTAGGTCTTTGACCAAGAAGCTGTATTAATCATTATAGTATCAAATGATAAATATGTGTTCATTTCTTACTTTCATTTGCATTTGCTATTATTTCAATTTCCACAGCTTCCAGTAATCATTGAAAGCAATATAATGTGGACTAATTATACAGAGTCCCTGTAGTTATTCAAAAAACATGTAATTTTCATTGTTAATTGAAAAATATACCAAGAAAAATGTGGCTACTCTCTGCCTTTATCTCTAAATTTATTTTATTAGTGAAGATCCAAGCAGGAAAACAAAAAACTATCCTAAGTATTAAAAAAATAAAGAAAATTTAAGTCAGTGAATTAAATATTCAGGCTGTGGAAAAGCAGAGGAGCTAAACAAGGAATTATGAAGCAACCCGGAAATGAATAACATTAGGAAAGAACATGTTCTCTTGGAATGGAGTGACAACAGGAAGAGGCAGTGTTACTGGAAATCAAGGCATGGGATATCCGGGTCAAATCTGAAAGTATAACACATTTGTCAGTAGCAAAGTGGGACTGAGGAAAGAGTGTATGTAGCTCATGCAGAGAAAGAGGGGGGTAAATCCCCTGGTTTCTTCCTTCTGCTCTCTAGTGTTCAGGCCAGTGCCCTCAGAAGCCTGAAGGAGAGAGATTGTTTAATGTGAGTCAGGGCAGGATGGAGGATGGAATTGGACATAACTACAAATTTGAACAGCATTTTTAAAAGTTAGATCTCAAATAATTTTTACATGATACAGATTTCCATTTTGTGTACTGGAAGTAAAGTAAATGTGGGGGCAGAAGACAAAGAGGTAAGAAGAGAGGAAGCAGAGGCGTTAGGCAGGCTGACAGAAAGCTTGGTGTTGGAATAAAGAAGATGGGCAGGGCTTCCGTGGTGGCGCAGCGGTTGAGAGTCTGCCTACTAATACAGGGGACACAGGTTCGAGCCCTGGTCTGGGAAGACCCCACATGCTGCGGAGCAACTGGGCCCGTGAGCCACAACTACTGAGCCTGTGCGTCTGGAGCCTGTGCTCCGCAACAAGAGAGGCCACGATAGTGAGAGGCCCGCGCACCGCGATGAAGAGGGGCCCCCGCTTGCTGCAACTGGAGAAAGCCCTCGCACAGAAACGAAGACCCAACACAGCCAAAAATAAAATAAATAAACAAACCAATGAACCGACATAAAAAAAAAAAAAAGAAGAAGATGGGCAACAAGAGAATAAAACCACACTGCAGATGGAAATAAAGTCAAAGAGCTCACAAACCTCATTCACTCAGTCACTTATTTACCCAGTAAACATTCAGTAAGTGTCAATTATATCTCAAATATTGTGTCACTCAAGGAAAGGAAATATAATAAAATATCAACCCCTGTGGTACCACAGTTCTCACAGGCTAATAGGAAAAGCTGAATATACAACATCGATTTTAATACACGTTCCTGAAAGCTGATAAAGATAATCAGAGTGGATTACTGGGCCTCAGAGGAACAGAAACTAGACAGAATAGAAGTCAAATGTGCCACTTGATTTTGTCTTAATGAAATTTAGCTGGCGGAAGGAGGATGTTGAGAGAGTGGGAAATCACTTCAACCAGAGAGAAGAGTACATGCATATAAAACAGAAGTGTGAGAAAATATCACATTTTCACACAACTGTAAGAAGTTTGGAATTAATAAAAAATATTCTTGTAGTTTTGGATGATGTTATAAAGGTCAGCGTGAGCCCTGTCATCACGGGACTTGGGGGCTAAATTTCCTCTATTCTTTTGTTTCAGGGAAGTGTAGGCCATGAACAGCTCTCCTCATCTAGAACACTGTAGATCTGTAGCACCTGCCATCATGTACAATGATGCTGACGCTTAGACTTGAACACGTGATTCAAAGTTACACAGTCTCAAAGATCTCGTCCTACTGACCATTCTTTTTACAGCCTGTGCCTCTGGCCAGCTTTGCAAGAAAGAACATCCTGCATATGTTATTCTGAAATCTATAAACACCCGTTGAATCCTAATCTAAAAGTGTCAGGACACAATTACATGCAAAATTTATTTAATTAAAATGCTCTCAACTCCTTTTATGAAGCTAAAGCATTACTCTTAATTTTCTAGAAATAAATACACCCTTCTTCCTTCAAAATGTCAAGGTTTCTTTGAGTTTCTGATGACGTAAACATTAAGGCCTATCAAAATTGGGACATTTTGTCTTGATGGTGCCCTGGCAGCTGTCTGTTGTGGAATAAAGTGAGTTGCTTGGGGTCAGCATGGTCAGCCATAAGTCAAGTAATCAGAGGAGGCTGCTGCCACTGGTGGGTAGTACAAGGTGGGACCTAAAAAACATTTAAGAAGGAGGAAATATACACAAATGAGAGAAAAAGGACAGGCAAGGAAAATGGGTGTTGGTCAAAGCAATAAGGTAAAGATTTTGAAACTGAGTCAAAATATTTTGGAGTCTCTCCAAATATGCTTCTTATCATGGTCAGAAACTCTGTCAGAGTGTGGCTGATTTTAGAACTATAAGGTGCAGAAACTAGGCACGTCTTGATAGAGGAAAAGACAGAAAAGGGAAAGAAGCAATGCAATTCTGTAGATAACTGATAAACAGACAGGTATGTGGATCAGTAATGAAGTCATATAAAAATGTCTCACTTCCCAGGAAAAGCAAGAAACACAGTGAAAAGCCATTCCAAAGTGACCTGTTAAAAACTAAATAGATAGTTCTAGTTTGATGCATTCTTTAAAAGGTATTTCAGGCCGCTTAGGATAGCCAAAAAGTAAATTCTCCTGTTTTGTTCCTGTTTGTTCTCTATGGAAGGTTCTCTTCCGGCACAGAGAATCTTAGAGGGGTTGTTGATAAATTATGTCATGCGTAGAATTAGCTGCTGTGTTGACATATTATTCTATTCAAAGCTAATTTTCTGGAAAGGCACATCTCCTTGGTGGGTTTCTGTGCCTTAGTAATTTCCTCCTGAATCACTTCAAAGAGCCTTCCTAGCATCATAAATACACTCACCAAGGGGAGGCTCTCGCAAGGGCCTGCAAACTTAACAGAGGTAAAAATCACCAAGGAAAATTGGTGCATTATGTGCATTAAAGTGCTCTGAAGCCATGAAACAAAAATAACCCACAATGGTTATGTGGATTTAATTTGGGGTGGTGTCTGATGCGTACTTCCTTGGTATTGGGGGTATTTTTCTTGGTATTATCCCAGAACCAAGTCCTGTGGATAGAGGAATACCATGTATTGACCTTCGGCCTGGGCTACCTGAATCTTTTATTGTGGCAAGAATGGACAAAGTCCAGTTTTTGGTCATTCAAGGTTCACTATGAAGTGAGTGCAACCCAAACTCCATTAAGGTGTCACTGTGGAGAAGCAAAGGCATGGATGTTGTCAACAGAGCTACAATGTCCATAGTGGCTATTCACTCAGAGAATGTCTCTACATATTTATATTTAATTTATTGACACCATTTCTCATTCTATACAGAAGCTGAGCCATCTTACAAGGGGAATTTTGAAGTTTTTGATTTTTCTTTGGGCACTGATCTCATAAATATGCATTGGTTATAGGCTGAGGTGTATATGTTTACTATGAATCTAGCATTTAATCTTGTATCTTAATGTGATTGTTAAGACTCAGAATTAATAGGAATGGACTCCTAACAGGTCAGAAATGTCCCCAAGGAGTATGAGTGAAACAAAAGAATCTAACAGAGAAATAATACTGTGAAAAGATGGCTTAAAGAGAAAAGAAACTGTTATGACTCAGTAAATAACTCAAATATGAGGACCTTAAAGACTTACAGAGCGGCTATAATGCAGCTTCATGCTTGGCTCTGAGCTTCCTGGAAGAAAAAGTTATTAAATCAGTAATTTCAATTTCATTTTCAGAAAGTGGACTTCTTTTATTTCCAAGTTTCC
Source organism: Lagenorhynchus albirostris (assembly GCF_949774975.1). Classification (NCBI taxonomy): domain Eukaryota; kingdom Metazoa; phylum Chordata; class Mammalia; order Artiodactyla; family Delphinidae; genus Lagenorhynchus; species Lagenorhynchus albirostris. The sequence continues at coordinate 31,401,240 of NC_083103.1, forward strand.
TTGCACACAGCTGCACAATGATGAGCACAGAGTAGATATTTCATAAATATGTGTTGAATGACTGACTGATGTAACTGCTTAGTAAATATGTAGTGAATACCATTATATTACATTTTTGATCAATAAGAACATTAAAGGAAACATCTTTGTGAAAGTTAATTGTCCTGATCTAGGCAAGGGAATCAAAAAATATTACACCATGGAGAGACATTAATCAAGAACAAAAACTTCATAAAAAGTTAGTTATTATATACTTACTTTTGTAAGAACCAGAATACATCAATTTTTACTCTATAAAATGTAACATTAATAAGGAAACTTTATTTGAATATATTGTGATATTAACCTAGTTTTAAATCTTCACAGAAATAGGTATTCTTCTGTTGAAAATACATGTGTTATGTCGGTCTCTAAGCTTAGAGTCCTGGTATTTGTTGATCGTTCTTGGATTTATTTTTCACAGAAAACATGAAAGTTGTGTGGGTAAAGCTGTGTGAACAGGCTACTCAATTTCTTCTCTAGTATCAACTATTTTGGTTCAATCATATCTAATCCCATCACTAAATACAACAGGTTGGACTTTTAAAGGAAACGTGGGGCTTTTAGACAATTTCTTTTTTGTCCCTCTACTCTTAATAATTTGTCAGAAATGTCACTTATCCAACCAGGAGTTAGGTCACAATGGGACAGAATTTTTATTTTCATTTATCTCTCTTTCTGCATGGAGCTATCAACATGTCTCAGAAACAGAAAGCTGAAATTCCCCACATATACTCTGGGATGAGATGATCTGTCAATTAGGAGGCATAGCAGCTTGCATTTTACAGTACTTTAAAATTTTAAAGTGTGTTCATTGACTTCATAACTTTGATGCTTACATTGGTTCCATAACATAGATGGAAATGTAAACTTGCTTTTTTTTTTTTTTTTCCCCAGAATAGAAACTGTAACTCAACAAGATAAAATTCTTGGTTAAAGATCCAAACCATTAAGTGGTAGGGCCAGGATTTAACCAATGGGAGACAACACTGCTTAGTGGTTTAAAGCATAGGTTTTGAAGTCAGAGACACGTGGGTTACATTTTTTTCTCCATCAACTATTAGTTGCATGTACTTGGGTCAGGTTATATTACATCACCAAGCTTCCTATAAAAATGGGTATAAAATAACCAACTCGGGCTTCCCTGGTGGCGCAGTGGTTGAGAGTCCACCTGCCGATGCAGGGGACATGGGTTCATGCCCCGGTCCGGGAAGATCCCACATGCCGCGGAGCGGCTGGGCCGGTGAGCCATGGCCACGGAGCCTGCGTGTCCGGAGGCTGTGCTCCACAACGGGAGAGGCCACAACAGTGAGAGGCCCGCATACCGCAAAACAAAACAAAACAAAAATAAAATAACCAACTCTACTGAATGATGTAAAACAAAATGATATAATGACAGTAATACATTGATATATATATACATATATACATACATATATATGTACGTATACTATATATACACACATATTTAGCACAAGTTGCCAATAAACATTACTGATATTAATAATGGTCTTGATTTTGATCTCTCAATTCCAAACCTCTTTTAAATAAAATAATCATCTAATCAATTTTGATCTGCCCTGTTGACCTTCTGAGCTGGATAATTGTTTGTTGCAGGAAGCTGTCCTATGCAATGCAGGATGTTTAGCAGCATCTCTGGCTTCTACTTACTAGATGCTAGGAGCATCCATCTCTCCTGTTGTAACAACAAAAATAACTGTAGACATTGTCAAATGTCCCTTACAGGGAAAGTCTCTCCAGCTGAGACGACTTACTTAGCTAGCACAGGATCAAAGAAGATGACATGCACCTATTTTGGCTGTAGCCTGTGAAAAATCTGGTAGCTGAGAAAAGGGAGAAGAAATAAAATACCTGACTGTTTACTTTGTGACAGGGATTGTGGTGTTAGTTACTTTCACATACATTATCTCCTGTGATTCATTCAACAAATAGGTAAGTTGTTCTTATAAGCATCATTTTATAGAATAAGAAACTCACAGGAATAATAAGTATATTGCTTAAATAATAAGAAGGTTTGTGAGAGTAAGGTAACCTGATCAAACTTGAAACCAAAGTTTGCGTCTATAAATAACCAGAAGTTTCAAGTTTTTATCCACCATTTTATATGTCTGGCAGACAAATAAGATCATAACTGAAAGCAAAGAAGTAATCTTTATGACATTTTTATAATTTATAATCTTTATAATTTTAGAAGAATTCTAAAAGAAAGGTAATAGCCAAGGAACTTAAGATGGATCTCTTGTATACAGTGGTGTTTTACCGATCCATTCAACAACTGAGAGTAGGAACCTCCAGCTTTAGTACAAAGTCCATCATAACCTCTTTGAGACTAAGTTTCAATACATGACATAGTTTTATTTGGTATGATTTTGAAGAGCTAAGGCATTTGCTAAAAATCATCTAGCAGCTTGGATTCAAAGAGGTTAGTCTTGTTTTTTATTTTTTTTCCCCCACCCTATTAACTTACAGAGTGCAGGGAATGGTACCCAAACACTTGTCTCCAGGCTTAAATGATTCTTCCTACGTCTCCTTCCTCCTGATAGTCTCCAGCCTCTCATTCACCTCTTCCCTCATCAATCACCTAATTCTCCTCTTTATATTTTGCCATCCTCTCACATGGAGATCATTCTAGAGGCCTAGTGTCAGATTACTGAGGTCTATATACAGTCTGTGACTGTCCTTCTCTAGTCAAGTCTCTGGAGTTTGAACAAGAGTCTGAGAATGCTGGCTTCCTCTCTGGAATCTGGTGTGACTTTGCTGATAATTGAGAACATTTTTGCCATTATACCTTAGATACAACTGTAGAGCACCTATATCATCATGACTTAATTATGTGTTCCAGGAAAACTCTGCCTGGGAAAGATAAAACTGTAAACTAATAAATAACTTCCCTGTTGGCTCTAGAAGCTCCGACTTACCAATTTATCTGAGTCACTAATCTGCTCCCCTGGTCAAACAGCTCTCTTATCAATACCATTTCATTCATCACAGCTTACTTCATGACCCTTGCTTTTCTGTGTCCACCAATCCTCAACTCATACCATGAAATTTTTCCATTCCCAATCTGTACCCTACTTTAAAAAACCCACCTTAAACCACTTGAGCTTGGATCTTAAAGCACTTCTTCAGCACTACTTCTGACTCATCCATCCATCAAAGTGGTAGTCTTTGCTACTAGAATAATTTCAGCTCACCTGGTTACCTGGCAATATTTTGAGGTTCACAACCACATATGGAACTGTATTTGAGACTCCTAAGGATTACAACTGGCTCTTATTTTTTTAAAGGTATTTTGCTCATTTTTTTAAATAAATTTATTTTTATTTATTTATTTTTGGCTGTGTTGGGACTTCGTTGCTGTGTGCAGGCTTTCTCTAGTTGTGGCGGGCAGGGGCTACTCTTCATTGCGGTGCACGGGCTATTCATTGCAGTGGCTTCTCGCGTTACAGAGCACGGGCTCAGTAGTTGTGGCACAGAGGCTTAGTTGCTCCGCAGCATGTGGGATCTTCCCAGACCAGGGCTCGAACCCATGTCCCCTGCATTGGCAGGCGGATTTTTAACCACTGCTCTACCAGGGAAGTCCCTACAACTGGTTCTTGACAAAGCTAAGTGAAGAAGGCATCTCAGCTTGTGGTAGTTAGGAGACCCCTCTTCTTGCCCACTTCCTAGGAGTCCCATTGGGAACTGCTATTCCATCAGTCAAGCACAGCTGATCTGATCCATGAAATTAGAGAGAATCAACCATTTATAACAATTCCTCATCACATCTATAACATTAAGATGGTATTTTAAAATGCACCTCAATTTTTTAAAAATCTCAAAAAGAAAGATGTCATATAAATAGTTTATGTACTGAAAGATAGAAGTGTTAAACATCAGGATTTTCTATATAGTCTGCTAATGTTTGATGTATACAAGACCCAAATCCCTTATCTTTTCTCACTGGTATCTTCAACCTCTCAGCTGTGTATCTCCAGTTCCATTCCTGCTAATAAGATTCAAAATAAATTAAAGATGGTACTGTCTGAAAATGTTTTGAAAACATAAAGTTGATTACTAAGAGTCTAATATAATGCAATAAATGAGCCATGATTAACAAGTAAATTCCATAGACAGCACATACTTAATCCTCACGAGGAACCAAAGAGTACCTTTGAGTTGGAGTAGCTTATTAAATATCACTGCTAGAAATGGTGGTGCTGGGATTGAGGTCTATCTAAACCCGCAGTCCATCCTCCGCTCCCCTACAACACCACACTGTCTCTATAATAGTGCTGACCAGGGAATAATGCCAGACAGAGGGATACAAAACAAAATTAGACAAACAAAATGCCTTTGTTGCCTAAGGATAAGATGTTTACTCTAACCATCCGTGTCCCACAGATACCTCAGCAGCTTCCTAATTAATCTCTTTAAGATGCATAGAAAGAGATGCCAAACTCTAACCAAGCTGTCAGATCATTTCTTCACGGAGGGTAATAAACAACATGGTTGAACATATAATTACAGAGAAATGGCTTGAAGGATTGAGCACAGTGTGGGCTTTCCTGTAGGTCTGAATTTGAATTCTGGATCTATCACTTAATTTGGGCAACTTCTTTAATCTAAATGAACTTGTTTCTTCATCTATAAAGTTGGAATATTGAGGCCAACCTCAAATGGTTGTGCTGAGGACTAAAAGAGTTAAAACACTTTGAGAGTGCTGTGCGGGAATGCCTGAAACATAATAACATCTTCCTTTGAAATATTAAATGAGCTTCACATCATTTTTAACCCCACACTATTCAACTGGATACAGAAATTATGCTACTTATATTGATGATTTTTTATTAAATCTTATGATATATATTCCTTATAAACAGTCATTTTATATTAAAGCATATCTTATCTCCAGTTGTTACTTAAAGAATAGAGAGACATTTGAAATAGCATTAACAAAATGCATAATGGTAAACAGAATTCTGAGAATTGCCAGCCACCAATAAGACTAATTCCAAGATTCAGAAATAACTGAATGCTTACAAAATGCATTTTTTTCTCCAAATGTGCTAAGTAATAACCTCCTACAATAATAGCCATGTTTTTCTTTTTTTTTTAAATAAATTTATTTATTTATTTAATTTTTGGCTGTGTTGAGTCTTCGTTGCTGAGCACGGGCTTTCTATAGTTGCAGCGAGCAGGGCTACTCTTTGTTGTGGTCCGCGGGCTTCTCACTGTGGTGGCTTCTCTTGATGCAGAGCACGGGCTCTAGGCACGTGAGCTTCAGTAGTTGTGGCACATGGGCTCAGTAGCTGTGGCTCATGGGCTCTAGGGCGCAGGCTCAGGGGTTGTGCCACACGGGCTTAGTTGCTCCGCAGCATGTGGGATCTTCCCGGACCAGGGCTCCAACCCGTATCCCATGCATTGGCAGGCGGATTCTTAACCACTGTGCCACCAGGGAAGCCCAAAAATAGCTATGTTGATAATAATTATGAAGAATTTAGAGAGCTTGTCATTTCATGTGTTATAATTTGGATATTTTAAAGATTTGTTTTCTTTTTTCTTTAACATCTTTATTGGAGTATAATTGCTTTACAATGGTGTGTTAGTTTCTGCTTTATAACAAAGTGAATCAGCTATACATATACATATATCCCCATATCTCCCCCCTCTTGCATCTCCCTCCCTATCCTATCCCTCTAGGTGGTCACAAAGCACGGAGCTGATCTCCCTGGGCTATGCGGCTGCTTCCTACTAGCTATCTATTGTACATTTGGTAGTGTATATATGTCCATGTCACTCTCTCACTTCGTCCAAGCTTACCCTTCCCACTCTGTGTGCTCAAGTCCATTCTCTACATCTGCGTCTTTAGTCCTGTCCTGCCCCTAGGTTCTTCATAACCTTTTTTTATTTTTTTTTAGATTCCATATATAAGTGTTGGCATACGGTATTTGTTTTTCTCTTTCTGATTTACTTCACTCTGTATGACAGAATGACAGACCCTAGGTCCATCCAGCTCACTACAAATAACTCAGTTTTGTTTCTTTTTATGGCTGAGTAATATTCCATTGTATATATGTGCCACATCTTCTTTATCCATTTATCTGTCAATGTACACTGAGTGTCCAAAATCACCAACATTATTCAACATTGTTTTGGAAGTTTTAGCCACAGTAATCAGAGAAGAAAAAGAAATAAAAGGAATCCAAATCAGAAAAGAAGAAGTAAAGCTGTCACTGTTTGCAGATGACATGATACTATACATAGAGAATCCTAAAGATGCTACCAGAAACTACTAGAGCTAATCAATGAATTTGGTAAAGGAGCAGGATAAAAAATTAATGCACAGAAATGTCTTGCATTCCTATACACTAATGATGAAAAATCTGAAAGAGAAATTAAGGAAACACTCCCATTTACTACTGCAACAAAAAGAATAAAATACCTAGGAATAAACCTACCTAAGGAGACAAAAGACACGTATGCAGAAAACTGTAAGACACTGATGAAAGAAACTAAAAATGATACAAACAGATGGAGAAATATACCATGTTCTTGGATTGGAAGAATCAACATTGTGAAAATGACTCTACTACCCAAACTAATCTACAGATTCAATGCAATCCCTATGAAACTACCAATGGCATTTTTCACAGAACTAGAACAAAAAAATTCACAATTTGTATGGAAACACAAAAGACCATGAATAGCCAAAGCAATCTTGAGAAAGAAAAACAGAGCTGGAGGAATAAGGCTCTTGAACTTCAGACTATACTACAAAGCTACAGTAATCAAGACAGTATGGTACTGCCATGAAAACAGGAATATAGATCAATGGAACAGGATAGAAAGACTAGAGATAAACCCACACACATATGGTCACTTTATTTTTGATAAAGGAGGCAAGAATATACAATGGAGAAAGACAGCCTCTACAATAAGTGGTGCTGGGAAAACTGGACAGCTACATGTCAAAGAATGAAATTAGAACACTCCCTAATACCATACACAAAAATAAACTCAAAATGGGTTAAAGACCTAAATGTAAGGTCAGACACTATCAAACTCTTACAGGAAAACATAGGCAGAACACTCTATGACATAAATCACAGCAAGATCATTTTTGACCCACCTCCTAGAGAAATGGAAATAAAAACAAAAATAAACAACTGGGACCTAATGAAACTTAAAAGCTTTTGCACAGCAAAGGAAAACATAAACAAGATGAAAAAACCCTCAGAACGGGAGAAAATGCTTGCAATGAAGCAACTGACAAAGGATTAACCTCCAAAATTTACAAGCAGCTCATGCAGCTCAATAACAAAAAAACAAACAACCCAATCCAAAAATGGGCAGAAGACCTAAATAGACATTTCTCCAAAGAAGATATACAGACTGCCAACAAACACATGAAAGAATGCTCAGTATCACTAATCATCAGAGAAATGCAAATCAAAACTGCAATGAGGGGCTTCCCTGGTGGCGCAGTGGTTGAGAGTCCGCCTGCCGACGCAGGGGACACAGGTTCATGTCCCGGTCCGGGAAGATCCCACATGCCGTGGAGCTGCTGGGCCCGTAAGCCATGGCCACTGAGCCTGCGCGTCCGGAGCCTGTGCTCTGCAACGGGAGAGGCCACAACAGTGAGAGACCTGCGTACCACAAAACAAACAAACAAACAAACAAACAAACTACAATGAGGTATCACCTCACACCAGTCACAATGGCCATCATCAAAAAATCTACAAACAATAAATGCTGGAGAGGGTGTGGAGAAAAGGGAACCCTCTTGCACTGTTGGTGGGAATGTAAATGGATACAGCCACTATGGAGAACAGTATGAAGGTTGCTTAAAAAATTAAAAATAGAACTACCATATGACCCAGCAATCCCACTCCTCGGCATATACCCTGAGAAAACCATAATTCAAAAAGAGTGATGTACCACAATGTTTATTGCAGCACTATTTACAATAGCCAGGACATGGAAGCAACCTAAGTGTCCACTGACAGATAAATGGATAAAGAAGATGTGGCACATATATACAATGCAATATTACTCAGCCATAAAAAGAAATGAAATTGAGTTATTTGTAGTGAGGTGGATGGACCTAGAGTCTGTCATAAAGAGTGAAGTAAGTCAGAAAGAGAAAAATAAATACCATATCCCACCACATATATATGGAATCTAAGATATATATATATATGGTTCTGAAGAACCTAGGGGCAGGAGAGGAATAAAGACACAGACATAGAGAATAGACTTGAGCACACGGGGAGTGGGAAATGTAAGCTGGGATGAAGTGAGAGAGTAGCATGGACATATATACACTACCAAATGTACAATAAATAGCTACTGGGAAGCAGCTGCATAGCCCAGGGAGATCAGTTCGGTGCTTTGTGACCACCTAGAGGGGTGGGACAGGGAGGGAGGGAGGGAGGGAGATGCAAGAGGGAGGAGATAAGGGGATATATGTATATGTATAGCTGATTCACTTTATTATAAAGTAGAAACTAACACACCATTTTAAAGCAATTATATTCCAATAAAGATGTAAAAAAAATTACTATTGGCATTTTTCACAGAAATAGAACAAAACATTTCACAATTTGCATGGAAACACAAAAGACCCCAAGTAGCCAAAGCAATCTTGAGAACGAAAAATGGAGCTGGAGGAATCAGGCTCCTGGACTTCAGACTATACTACAAAACTACAGTAATCAAGACAGTATGATACTGGCAGAAAAACAGAAACACAGATCAATGGAACAGGATAGAGAGCCCAGAGATAAACCCACCAATGTACGGTTACCTTACTTTTGATAAAGGAGGCAAGAATATACGATAAAGATTGGTTTTCTGGTGCAGATAGTTTTCTTCTCCAGCCTTGCTTTTTCCTTTCGCTGTTCATTTATCTTTTCTCCATTCAAGGTCATTCTAGTTAGACAGAAAGTGCAGTAATATACTACATCTTAAAATATTTAGGCTCTCTGACCCAAAGAAATTGACTGAATTGGGACAGCTACAACCTGGACTTTAGTGCACCATGTAACCTAATAAAACCTTTCCAGGAAAAGCTACAAACACTCATAAGTCATCAGCCTTGAAAAGAAACATACCAGCCTGATGGATGTTGAAAGCCTGGCATGTTAAATCTGTTTCCATATAATGGAACCTGAAACCAAGTGGGATCCTGTGGGGCTCCTGGGTCACAGAAGCCTTTCTGAGTCCCAGGTTTCTTTTAGGGAACAGACTCCAGCCTCCATGACCTTCCCTGAGTTCCAAAGGGCTGATTCTAACAGTTGCTAATCCAGGAAGGGAAGGGATACAAAGACAAGGGAGGGGCAGCTGAGATACAATAGCACAGCCTTGGGTCAGTGTCCTGGTTGCCTCAAGAAATACACATAACAATGTCTTGAAGCTCTTTGTAGAATTAAAACCCAACAAATGGAAGATGTCAGCATTCTTCATACCAGAGAAGACTACCTGAGGCCAGAGTAAAGCAATCAGAGAAACTCATCCAGATTACATGAGACCAGATTAGAGGAGTGCAGGCCCTGCACACATGCAAATCCTATCAACAACCTCATTACTTGAACTGTTGCTATATAACTCATCAAATCCTCCCAGGTTGAGACACAGTTTTTCAAGGCAGTAGCCCATTGTGTCCCCCTTTGCCTAGCAAAGCAATAAAATACTCTTTTCACTTCATCCAACACTCTGTCTCCAAGATTCCATTCGGCACTGGTGCACAAAGGCTGAAATTTCGGCATGAAATCCACAACATAAAACACAATCCAGGTGCTGGCAATTCCTTCTAGAATGAGATTGTAGCATCCAGAGGTTAGCATTGAGTGCTACTGTTGAGCATGCCTTCTTATTATTCCAAACTACCATCCTGGCCCCTAAATAATCTACTCAACATCCAGTAGAGCAGGCAGACCAAGTAAATGAGCTGTTTGTGTCAGAGGCCTTGCCTATGAAACCCAGATAAGTCAGAGTGTGGCACAGACTCAAAGTTGGCAAACAGAAAGTAGAGTGGCATAGTGGATTAGCAATCAGATTATCTGGCCTCACATTTCATCTTTACCATTGATTAGCTGTTGGGCCTTGGATAAGTGTGTCATTATCTCTTAATTCCAATTTCTTCAGCTAAAAAGACAAAGCATTTGACTCATTGATTTCTTAAGGTTATTTCAAAATAAAGCATTCTCTCATTGCAAATTGTGAAAAATATATCCAATGTGTCCTCTTATTTTTATATATTTTAGAATACTCTTCTAGAGCTGTAAAGCATTGGTGCAGCAGTCTGACCATGGTCAGTGTGTGCAGAGAGATGCTATGGGCTACAACAGTGGCTTCCACCAAAGACAGTGCAGTGAGAAAAAGGGTTTGCTTTCTGTGGACATGGTCATCATTATTGTGAAGTGTTAAAGAAGCCATTTGCTTCCTGCATCTTCATTTTAGAAAGGGCAGCTGAGACCCCAGTATTACTGTCCTGTGTGGACTTTAACTTTCAATTAACTAAAATCTAACAAGGGAAGGTCTCTGATTTTTGCACTGTTCAAGTGTTTCTTTTAGGATCAGTGACATAGAAGAATCTTTCAAGTGGATTACTTAAAATGGTTTACCCAGGGCACTAGTACACAAATATTCTACCTTAAATGTGAATTTTGTTCAGATCTTAGAAATAGCATGAAAAGATAAAAAGAAGTTTTATCTTTAATGAAATGCAGTTCACTTGGGCGAGTGGTGAAGAAAGGAAAACAGGCATGAAGTGTGTGTAAATGAATATATGTATCTGTCTAATATGTCTAAGTAGGGGTTTATGTGTGGGAGGTGTTCAAATTATTGTATGAGTTGGTGTGTGAAAAGCCTTGAATAAAATTAAAGAGAGAGAGGATAAAGGTTAAAAAATTAGGAACACCAAGTGGTCATTGCCATTCACTAAAGTGACTCACTTTTCTTAAGAAGGTGATAAAAGTAGTAATCCACAGAAGAGTTTAAAAACGACTCAGTTTAAATATTAGAAAATCAAAGAATAATTTGCATGTCTTCTTCAGGGTCCTCACTGGCCTCACTGTATAAGAGACTTTGAAATTTTAGTTCAGAAGCCAGAGGAAAACTATCTGGAGAATAAAAGAGATTTCCTAAAGGGATTCCAGTAATCCATGGCTTGCCAAGATGTCACTATCTTCAGAATAACTTTTCTGATGATATTTTTTCTGTATTTTATACTCCAAAATAAGACTGAAGCAGTAACTATATCATTTTAAAAATTTGAAAATTAAAAAAATTTGAGTATATCATTAAAATATTTGAATTAAACCACGTGATTTTCTGAGTTTCTTTTGGAGTCAAGGCTAAAGTTGAATTTAGTTTTATGCAAACAACACACCTAGAATCAGATAGCTGTGCCTCAGATTTTGACCCAGAGTAGAAGGATAAGCCTCCTGTTCCTTCCCTGTACCCCCTTTTCAGTTAGAAATAAATTTTTTTCATTTTCTCATTTATATTTAGGGAAACAGACAAATTTCATTTAAAAAACAGGTTGTATGTGTGTGTGTAAAATTTAGCAAGAGAGTCAAATAATAGTACCTTCATTTAACAGATTAAGAATCTTATGCCTAGAGAAGTTAAGCAAAATGCTCAAAGAGGAAAACAACTAGCTAGTGACAGAACTCAAAAGATAATTTAGTTCTCTTGCTTATCAATTCGTTGTCTCAACCCTATCTTTCAGGTGGTAGACTGCTTCAACACTGAAGGATGGCAGTGATGATTCCAATGGAAATTTTTGCATAAAATCAGCTCAGTGATGGCTTATGTAAGCTTCAGGCAGCAGAAAAATCATTAAAATAGTGACCTTTGGAAGTTTATTTCACTGTAGTCTGTATATTGGAAATGAAAAGATTAAACGGGAATACAAGAAGTGTTTTGACCTGGGGGGTGATTAAACATGTTACTCAGGGAGTACTGTGGCATCTAGAACTATGCCCATCATGGGCCTCTTCAGCTCCAAATGCAATCAAACGGTTACCTGGTCCTCCAGAGAGAATAGTCTACTCTTCCTTTATTTTTATATATTCACCAACACAGATGAGTAAAAAAAAGAGGCAGCCAGCCAGAAAACATAAATTGCTCAGAGCTGCAGGAGAAAGAAAATTTCAAGCACATGTAAATAGAAAAGGAACTTTTCCTAGTTTATGAGCAAGATTTTTGCAAAGCAAGTGGCAGAGAGAGTTATTGCTCACCAAACAAACAGTCCATATGCTAGCCTACATTTCCCAAACTCCCTCATAGTTAGATTACAGTTGGGTTGGCGACAAGTGAAAGGTTCTGGCCAGTGGCCCATAAGCACAAGTAATAGTGATGTAGGTGGGTCACTTCTAGTCACAGGAAACAACAGAATTTTGTTCTCCACGTTCTTTCTTCCTTCTGTTGCAGTGAGAGTAGAGATCATGTGTCCAGGGAACAAAGCCCTCAGGTCTATAAATCTAGGTCGTTGAGACATTGCTTGGAAGGGAAACGCAGAGGACTTTGCACGGGGAGAAAAAGAATAACATCTATGCTAAGCTACTAAGATTTCTGGATTTGTTCTGCAGCAGAGATTAGTCTATTTAATAGGAAAATTATGTTTATAAGAATCAATTTAATACATATGTACTTAATATATATTAAATCAATTTAATTTATATTACTTAATATAAAATTCGTACAGATTCATAAACGGAAACATCTTACAGTCAGTATGTTAAATGAGATAAGATAAAATATATATATTTAAGGGCACAGCAATGCTCAAAATATTTATATTTCTTTTCTGATCAGTCCATTTTTTTTAAAGCATGAACTAGTTTAGCACAGTCACCAAGTGCAGAGTATTGCACTCTGCACCAGAGGGGCAGAGTATTATTGCACAATTCAAGAAGAACCCTATCCATGCTCAATTTTCCCTGATAGTCACAAAAATTGTGTTTTGTAACCAGTTTATTTGAATCAAAATATAAACAAGGTCCAACAACAACAACAAAAAAAAAGAAGAAGTAATAGAAACCAGATCACCATAAAATTCATTCCTTAACCAAAGCTGGCTAAGGCCTCTCATCTGTTCCTTTGTGTAGCAATTGATAATTAATATCAGAATATCACTATATCTTTGTTAACATGTTACATATATTATCTCCTGTGTTAACTACATAGTGGAATGTGTTCAACTGTCACTCCATAGAATAAATTCAGTTTTTTATAAGTAACCCTTTGTTGTCTTTACAAAATCCTATATACACAAAGCCCTGCAGGTATACAGGGTGACTGAAGGATGTCTGGATTAAGTGGGTCCTGTTCAAATGTAGCAATCAATATCCACATGCCCCAGTGGCAAAGCTAGGTAATCAGTTTCCATTCGAGAATATTTTAAAGAGCTATGCAAATTTAAGTCATGGTCAATATTTTATCTTTGCTTAAGTTACAGTTCTGATATAAAAGAAATACAGACATCTAACAATTTAAAAAAATGGTGCATTCCACAGACTAAAGAATATCACACAAAATATAAAAACATCAGAACTTCAAGAAGTCATTTCAACAGAAAGATTGTGTCTGGGTGAATAGTATCTGCATGTATAATCCAGTTAAGCTCCATTAATTGATTTCAAGAGGATATAATTGAAAAGATTCCTTGAAAGAATGTCTTTGTTTTTTGTTGTAATAAATAGCATTTGCCATAGCTTTTCTTCAGTTTCTCTATATTTGCTGTCATTCATTCAAGTAAACAAAAACCAAAGCCAATATCATGGTCACATATAATAACCATCTCATTTGGGAAAGAAGGCTAACTTGAAAGAGATCACTTGGAAGATATAAATTTTAAATCCTTCCTCTTAAAAGTGACTGGAGTTCCCAACTAAATAAAACATCTGGATCTTTTAGCAATAATCCCCTCTCTTCAAAACAAATAGTCGGATAACACAGACAGAGATGGGAATTGAAAAAGGCTCCAGCACTAATTAAGTTGAGCTGAAACAACAATTTCTGCAAGTACCATTTCTTTCAACTCCCAATGGCCTATCTCTTGGTTTCAACAACTAACAAAAGACTAACAAAAATAAAAGTGCTTACAATTCTAATAATCACTGAGTAGCTGTTGAAGTATATTTCCCTTTTGGTACTGGCGCATGGGTACACAGGTAGCTCAGTGAAATAAAACATTTAGAAATAGAGCCACCTACAGAAACTTAGTATCTGATAAAAACGGCATTCAAATCACTCAGGGAAAGATGAAATATTAAAACATGTAGGCGGACAACTGCATCCTCATTAGAAAAAAAGATAGCGCTGTATCCAGACCTTATGTTATACATAAAAATAAACTTCAAGTGACTCAGCTCTAAAAGTAAAAAAAAAAAAAAAAAAAAATGAAACAACACAATACTAAAAGGAAATACAACTGACATTTTAAACTCTGTGAGGTAAGTTGTTTGTTAATTTTCAAACTGAGTCGAAAATCCTGATACATTAGAAGTTTATAATAAATTTGGTTACATAAAAAATAAAATCATCAATAAAATTAAAAAAAAACTTAAAAACAGGGAGAAAAGATTTTCAATATCTTGTTACAGAAAATAGGATGATATGTTAGTATGTAAAGAACTCTTGAGAATCAAGGAAATAAATACTAAAAATTCAAGAGAAAAATAGGCAAAAGACATGGACAGTCTCGAAAATACACAGTTGCCCCTAAAACATGAAGAAATGTTCAGTTTTCACTCATTAAAAATGGAAATGTATATTAAAACTACACTTAGATACCAGAACCAAAACAAATTCATTTTCCCGTAAGGTCTTGATTTGAGATTCACTGATAGGTGTTGTTAGTCTTTAGCCCATAAAAAATTCTAGTGGCTATACAGCAATCAAAAAGTGTTCTGTTTCTGAGAATAGTTAAAATCACCATGGGGAGCTTTCAATTCTATTGTCAGGAACAAAAGACAGCATTAGTTAACCAAACAAAAGTGAATCTTTTAGTAAGCAATGAAATAGCTTTTGTCTTTTAATCACTACTACTCTATAAACTCATCTTCCATTTTTTTTTTGCTTTTTTTCTTTATTATAGCTTTCCTTTGTTCTTTGAAAATCAAAGAAATACATGAGAGTTCTTAAATGTAAGCATCAAAGCCTCTATTCTTGCAAAGTATAATCTGGAAAGACCATACGTAAAGAAAAATGCTATTTTTCCTTAAAAAACGAGTGTGAGATAAGTGGGAACTAAATTGATAAGAAATTGATTACATCCCTCTCAACCATCTGGTTGAATAAGCATACAGCAAGTCCCCTACAATGAACCTTCAAGGTGCGAACTTCCAAAGATGCCAACATGTGTTCGCATGTCCAGTCAGATAAGTTAGTTCACGTGTCTGGTGTACATCGTCACGTGCATGCATCTTCTACAAGTAGTTGTGCTTTTGTGTAGTTTACTATACAGTACTGTATAGAGTACAGTACTACAGTATCTTTATTTCAAGACCAAGATGTCCAGAAGCAAGCATAAAAGCAGTGGTGATGAGAAAAAAGCAGTGGCCTAGAGGAAGGATGAAGAGAGAAAAGAGGAAAAAGTAACTGAAGAACCGAAGAGATTGACGATGCAGGAAATGACAAATGAACAGTACACGAAGGTTGCAGCAGCCGTTCAGAATGCAATCCAGTGCTACCGTGTCATCTATCGTGAGAAAAAAAGAGCTACTACCCAGACATCACTGGATCGTTTTTTCAAGAGGGTAGATAGAATTGAATCCAGCGAGGAACCAGAGCCTGTGCCATCAGCGTCAGGTGTGAGTGAAATTGCAGCTTGCCCTCCTCCTATTGTTGAGGATCCCTCAGCTCTACCATCTCCCACCTCTTCTCCCTCCTCCAGTAACTCTCTTCTTGGCCTGTTCACTCGATGCCAGCCCCTGTATGCCAGCTGTTGTACTGTACTACTGTACTTTTCAAGGTACTGTACTATAAAAATGTTTTATTTTTTGTGTTTGTTTATGTATTATTTGTGTGAAAAGTACTATAAACCTATTACAGTACAGTACTAGATAGCCGATTGTGTTAGTTGGGTACCTAGGCTAACTTTGTTGGATTTACGAACAAATTGGACTTACGAACGCACTCTCAGAATGGAACTCATTCGTTTATAGGGGACTTACTGTATTACTTTTCGAGCTGAGAATTTTCATTGGCCATGTCTCTGCTTTGACATTTCTTCTGAGACTTCAAAATACCATCTCCAGACTACGCAGTAGTGTCACTTGGGTTACTTCTTAAAAATGGAGATTCTTGCCCCAAACTAGACTTAGAAAATCAGAGGATCTGAGAGCAAAGCCATGGAGTCTATATTTTAATAAGCTCCTAGTGTGATGACTATATATGAGAAAGATAAATACTAAAATGCTGCCCTATTCTTCATTGGTGATTCTTAGTTGTCTGCTCCTGGGAACTTTCCATTTATCTTAACAATAGTAATAGTCATGGCTATCATTTCATTAGTGCTCACATTGAGCTAAGCAATCTACATTTACTATTCAATTTAATCTTCACAACAGTGCTCTGAGGGACATAGTTTTATGACACAACTAGGGTGAGGATATTTAACTTCAGAGTGTGTAACTAACCTGCTAGCTATTCTGTAAGCTAGTAAACTCAGAACTAGTATTCCCTTCCAGTTGTGTTAGACTACAAAGCCCAAGATCTTAACTGCTATTATGCAACTTTCCATTCAATAAAGCTTTCTGGTAGATTTCTAGATAGATAGATAGATAGATATGCACAGATAATGATTTATGGATAAATGGCACGATGCATAAATATATACATAGATAAGCTGTATGGGAGAAGTAATGAGTACCATGAGGAAGTCTAGAGAAAGTAAGTGCTATGAAATAGGATAGAGGAGAAATGGAAAATTCTGCCTTGGAGGGTAACGTTTCATGAAGGGGAAGGCGTTTCTAAACTAGGCCATGAAGACTAAGTAAAAGATACACAGGTGGAGATCCACAGAGTAGATTTAATATGGATGAAATAATATGAATGAAGAGATAGAGGGAGGAAAGCATGGAGATGGTAGAATAAAGAGGGTACGTCACAATGTGGAAAGTAGATAGTAGAAGATAATAGTAAAAGACAGGACTAGACATTTAGGTTGAAAGAAGCTCACACTGGGCCTTAAATGCTAGTTTAATTATTTGAACACTATTCAGGAGGGAAAGAAATGTTTACAACAGCTTCAGTTATTATCAGTCCCTCTTTCTTTGCTTTGTTCAGGCTATTCTCTTTGCCTGAAGCATCCTTTCTTTGATCATCTGCCTGCAAAACTATGCATTCTTTAAAACTCATTTCAAATGTCATATCTTCTCTCATTTTCCTTGAAACCTCTCTATTCTACATCTCTCCTTAAAGTTTATTATTTATCTTTGTCCTCTTATAACTATATCCATGCTTTGATTTTAGCGGAGTAATTAAAAATTAGGGCTTTGGCATCAGATACCGACTGGGTTAGAATCCTAGCTCCACCAGTTGCTTTCTGAATCGTCACTGTTGAATGATTCAAACCCCATGTGCCTCAGTTGTCTTATCTGTAAAATGAAGATTAATAGCACTACCTGACATGATGAAAAGGAATTATTAAGTAAGCTTTATAAACTGTTATATTAGTTTCTGTAATGTAGTAAATGTTCTGCAAACACTAGCTATTAATTGCTACTATCGTGGCACTTATTGTTTGTATTGTTATCAGCCTACATCTTCCTTACTAAAGAGTTATTTCTTTAAAGGCAGAAATGTATCTGAGCATAAATGGGGAAAAGACCTAGAAGATTCGTTTGTACAAAGTTGGTACTCAACATATGTTAACTAGTTGTGTTAGGAGTATTAGAGTAACAAAGCGGGAATTCTATGGTGAACCTTAAGACCCCAGACTAAATCAGGGAATATATTTCAGGGTAAGGAGACTTTTTAGGACCTGTGCCACCTGGATTACTTTTCTGTCTAAATCCAAATGGTCAACTCTCATATTTCAGAAATGTCCATTATTAGAATGAAGTAGAAATGTTAACACAAGCTGTCTTATGCAAGCAATTTTACTTATACATATTGTGAAATTTAATAATTTTAGGTAGTAACTGCCAAGATCGCTTTTGCCCACATGAGGTACTGGGCTATCTCAGTTCTGGGAGAACGTACTGACTTTTTGTAGTATTTTTTTCTGGGTCTTCCAATTTTCATTATGGTGTTGAATCTGGTCTTCGCATTTAAGACTTGACTTAATGGTCATGTTTGAAGCCTGAGGAATTTTACACAGGATATTCAGGTATAATATGATATCTTTCTTCACAATGTGGCAGTAGTTTTAAGTTTGGGTTAGTGCCTGGGTGAAGGGAATTACTAAGTTGCTATCACATATTAAGTTCAGATTAAATTTGACTCATACTATTTACCCAAGCAGTCAAAATATTTTTCTTATGAAACTGGAAGTACAGAAAAGAAAGTATATTTAAAGAAATGCACTTTAGCAAAGCTTGATTCTGATTTTCATGTCTCTGGAGACCAATTTCAACGAAAAAATTCCCACAAGACTAAGGATCATGGGGAAAAAGTGCAATGCTGGTGCTTTACATAATTTCCAGCAAATACAGTTTTTAGCACTCATGTACTCAGCGTCTTTGAAACAGCCCAATGTTTTGTTTTTCTCTCACAGCACTGACCAAAATGGGCCTCTGAAGACAGCTATACTATCAAGGGAAGCTCTGGTATGATTAAAGATGTGAACAGTGCGCCTACCTAAATTTTTATGTAGAACCTTACTGGATATGAGGGGATTACCCCGTGCTCTTTTTATTATATGCACAGGGGCCATCACGAGAAAGAGAATTACAGTCACTGAATGATGATGATTATGATGATAATAATAATAATAGCCAACACTGTCATATGTTTACTATGTACTAATAAGCACTATCATAAACATGCAAAGAAATAAGCTCATTTAGTCTTCACAGTAACTGTATGAGTAACTATTATGATCTTGATTTTACACATGAAAGGGCACAGAGGGGTTACTTGCACAAGTAAGTAGCTGAGCCAGAATTTCAATACTGATCACATGGACCCACAGCCCATGACTTTAACCATTATACTAAACTTACTCTACTCTACTCTATTGTAAATGCTTTTTTTCTCCCAAAAAGTGTCGATTTAATTTAATTTCCACCTAATCTTGTACTAAAAACTAGAGTGAAAATGCTTAATTCAGGAGAAAAATTAATTTCCTGGAATATTTTAATCATGGAAAGTTTAGGATCGTTATCATTCTTCACCCTTCACTTAAGTATTTCTTGAGCGTTTGTCATGTGCCAGATACTCAGCTGAGGTCAGAGTTACAGCAGAGACGAAGACAAATAGGAACTGGACACTCAAGGAGCTATGGTAAAAAATGATAATAAACCAGGAAACAAACAAATCAACCTCAGTGCTATGAGGGAAAGAAAATGGGTGATATGGAAGAAAGTGACCTAGTGGAATGGCTGCTTTAATAGCATGGGACGAAAAATCTCTTTGGTGGGATGACATTTGAGTTGAGTTCACAGTTGTGAGAAGGGGCCACCCTGGGCTGATCTGGAGCAACAGAAGCAGATCAGCTGTGAAGGCAAGGGACTGTTTGGCATTTAGCAAACAGTAGAAAACTTTGAGCCACAAGTCATGACTCATTTTCAGGAGGTTGAATATAAATGGGGATGCAAATTAGTCCTGCTTCTTGTTCCAATGCTATGAAACAGAGCTCTAATTAGCATAAATGGGAGGTCACCAGCTTGTCACCACATGAACATGAAGGATCTTTATTTTAACAACATGTGTGGGGTACTATTTTTCTGTGTAAAGAATACATTACCATGTAAATAGTTTAATAATGTCTCAATCATTTATGAATATAACCAACTTTTATTAGGTAAAAAGTTTCAAATTAAAAAAATCTGAACACAAAACCATAAATGTCTTTTAATCCAAATTATGATAAATATAAATATTTTTTAAATGCTGGACAAAAATGGACACAATTCCATGAAATGCTAGAAGTTATCTCTAGGTAGAAGAACCTTGAATTTAGATTTTCTAAATTTGGGTTAATGATTTTAAATAACTGTCCAGAAATAGATAAATAATTAAATATGTTATGGAACCTGACTATAATGAATTTCTAGACAACAAATGAAAGGATATTTGCAGTAACATAGGGACTCCCAACCCTCTTTCCTTTGGTTTTACTACAAAAAAAGACATAAATAGAACTCTCTTTATAAAATCAGAAACAAACTTAAATTTTTGTTATCCTATGACTCATGGCTTTTTAGAAAGAAGAAAAAATATTCAGATATTTTTAGAATCATTTTTAAAATTAGTAATTTCTTAAGATTTATTATGATTTTTGTCCATTTTATTTGCAAAATGTTGAAGTAAATACTTAAAATGTGTTGCAACAGGAAACATAGTTTGACAAATGAAAGATATAAGTACAATTAAAAGTATGATTCTGGGCTTCCCTGGTGGCGCAGTGGTTGAGAGTCTGCCTGCCGATGCAGGGGACACAGGTTCGTGCCCCGGTCCGGGAAGATCCCACAGCCGCGGCTGGGCCCGTGAGCCATGGCCACTGGGCCTGCGCGTCCGGAGCCTGTGCTTCGCAACGGGAGAGGCCACAACAGTGAGAGGCCCGCGTACCGCAAAAAAAAAAAAAAAAAAAAGATACTTATTTTTTTACAGCTATTTGAATTTTTAAAAATTAATTAATTTATTTATTTTTGGCTGCGTTGAGTCTTTGTTGCTATGTGTGGGCTTTCGCTAGTTGTGGCGAGCGGGGGCTACTCTTCCTTGCAGCGCGCGTTTGTTGTAGAACACGGGCTCTAGGCGCATGGGCTCAGTAGCTGTGGTGCACCGGCTTAGCTGCTCTGTGGCATGTGGGATCTTCCATGACCAGGGCTCAAACCCATGTCCCCTGCATTGGCAGGTGGATTCTTAACCACTGTGCCACCAGGGAAGTCCTGATACTTACTGATAAAAAGAAAAACAGCAAACTCGTTTTAAAAACCAATATTTAATCAAACCTCAATCACCCAAAATGCTTTAGGAAAGGAAAAATATAAAGTTACCCTATTTCTGATGATCTATGTAAAGTTTCATAGGTTATACTATTTAATCCTAGCAATGACAGATAGGAAATATAATTAGAACCAATTTTGTAGAATAAAAACCTGGATTTTAGAGATGACAAGCAAACTATTAATATCATGTGAGTGAAAACTATGAGATTCACAACCAGTTTTGCCAGACTTCAAAACCTTTATTATTCTACTTTACTATACATAGAACTATGAGGGAAGAGGACTCAGTACAAGAGAGAAAATCCTTGATAATTCAAATTTATGAATAAATGAATTTTGACCCAAAATATATGTTTTCCCTAAATTCAGAAATCTTTTGGAATGGTATATATTCTCATTTCTGACTCAGTAAGGATCACAGAATAAATTAACCTAATACTTATTTGATAACTGGGAATTCTGAAGACACTGGAGCCAGTATTTCATACCATCAAATCTCACAAGTATGAGAAATACAAACATTTCTTTAAGAAATTGTTTTATGTTACAAATTCTTTTGAGGCAAAACAAACAAACAAATCACACAAACAAACACTTTTAAAAGACTGCTTGAAGTATAATACACTGTTGATGAGAAAGGAAACATGACTCATGAGAAGAAGCCCCAGAGGCTTAATTCTGATTCATAACACTCACTTTTTCTTCCATTGATGAACGTACACTATTCTCCTTCTGTGTATGAGCATTAACACCATTAAATTGAAGAGGATTGGTTCACTACTATTGTTCAGTATGGCAGAGATAAATTTGGACAAGTCACACCCCCAGAGATCCCAGGCTGTGGATTCTCCTATTGAATCTCCATCAAAACATATGCATTGCTATCATGGGTCAATGGTGACTCCTCTGCATTTTCTTCATTTAAGTATAATTCACACAGAGCTTGAACACTCTTAGCAAAGGGCCTTGACCTTTGCTCAAACCCAAAGCTCTGATCAAAGGCCAGGTCTCCTGAGGATAGACCTCAGGTTTAACCCAAGATGATCTTGTCTATGAGAATCATCTATTCAGAGGAATACAAAAAGGAAACCATGAAGAAGAACCAGGAAAACTCTTGTGAAAAGACAAATCTTTAATAAGAACGTGCACTGTGGGTGGGGATGTAAATTGGTACAGGCACTATGGAAAACAGTATGGAGGTTCCTCAAAAAATTAAAAAGAGAACCACCATATGACCCAGAAAATTCACTTTTGGGTATTTGCCCAAAGAAAACAAAAACACCAATTTGAAAAGATATGGAAGCAACCTAAGTTTCCATCAACAGATGAATTAATAAAGATGTACACACACACACACACACACACACACACACACACACACACACACACACACACACACACACACACACTGGAATATCACTCAGCCATTAAAAAATGAAATCATGCCATTTGGGGCAATATAGATGGATCTAGAGGCTATCATGCTAAGTGAAATAAGTCAGAGAAAGACCAATACCATGATTTTCTCACTTATATGTGGAATCTAAAACAAAAAACAAAACAAATGGACAAACAAAACAAAAACAGATTCATGGATTTAGAGAGCAAATAAGTGGTTGCCAGAGGGGAGGTGGGTGGGGGAATTGGGTGAAACAGGTGAAGGAGATTAAGAGGTACAAACTTCCAGTTTAAAACAAATAAGTCAGGGGATATAAAATACAGCACAAGAAATATGGTCAATGTTATTGTAATAATTTTATATGGGGACAGAGAGTTATTAGACTTATAGTGATGACCATTTCATAATGTATTTAATTGTCGAATCACTACATCGTACATCTGAAACTAACATAATATTGTACTTCAACTGTATTTCAATTTAAAATAATCAACGAAAATGACACTAAAGAATCATCTTATTTCAAAATTAAACTGATGAATTAGGACATCAAAAGAATCTCAGTCTAGATATGGGATAGAAATTGTCTTTAGTTCCCCCTACTTCTTTCTCATTCCTTTTTTTAGTCAAAATATTTTATGGACTCTTTTGTAGGTGTACTGACTTGTCCTCATGGGCAAGTGCTCTCCATTGAAGACCCTCCTCCCCCCAGTTCTCCATACTGTCCCTGCTTATAACACTGTCATTTCTCACTATTAAAACTTTCCTATCTGTGTCCATTTCCTCACCTCTGCTCTCTGCTCAAAGACGATGGGTTACAAACAAATCAACCTATTTTATTCAACTATCCACTTCCATAATTTCGCTAATTTAAAATGTATGTGTCTAGAAAGAATCACACTTGCAAGAGGCTGAAGTCTTTAGCCAACTAGCATGTCTGTGTCAGTCTATTTTCATCTCTGGGCGGCCTACCTTTCTTTACATGGCATCAATCCCAGAAGAAAGCAAAAAGGCTCTGATCCCAAAACAGAACGAGGCTAAGATTAAAGAATCAGAAAGTAGAAATAATTTTACAATAGCAAAGTAAATTGGCAAAAAAGAACAGGAAATCTCTAATAATCATTCTTTTATTCATATTCCATTTCTGGCTTTATTTGCATATTAATATTGCAGATGCATCAGTGACATAACAACTTGAATACTGAGTAGTTTTGTGTATAGGTAATTTTTTAAAATTAACCCATTTTCTAACCTCTTGTAGATGTTGAGGATTTTGAACTTAAATAATAATAAATACATATGCTGTGGACCCAGGAAATGTTGTCCATGAAGAAGCAGTGGGTCCTAGATTAGCACCTAGTGTAGACCGGTGAAGAACGAAGGCAGTTCTAAAAAGAGAGCAGGGTCATCCATCATTAAGAGGTAGGTGATAGAGATTTTTAGGATAGAAGTAAAAGCCAAAAAAAAAAAAAAAAAAAAGAAGAAGAAGAAGGAGAGGATAGATTAGCATTAAACAAAACAAAACAAAAAAACCACCCAGTATTCTAAAAAGAAGCAAGCTAGGATGTGCACACCGAAATATGAGAGGGGGCTAACTGCTCAGAACTAAGAAGATACTAACGGCATTTATGTCACGTTTTATCACTGGCAAAGATCCTTTACATCATTTTCCTATTTTATATTCACAAAGGAGTGAGTAGACAATAATATGCTGAGTTAACAAAATAGAGTGTTCTGAAATAAATGGTTTGAAGTCAAATGGCTCGGTTCAAGGTCACAGAATAAGTAACTGGCAGATGTAGGCATCACATCATGCTTATGACTCAGAGCTTTATATGCTCCTGATAATAATTATCATTATACTGGATAACTGTGTTGTACCTTACGTTTTGCAAACACCTAAGGATACTATCTTTTCTTGAATCTGACCAATGCAGAGAATTCTAGGCTGAAGGAAGTTAATGCCAGCTGGATTGACAGGTTAGGAACCTCAGAGAAATTCCTATCTGAAGCCAATATGGTAGAGCTTGTATCTATGCAGAAAAAGAGTCCTCTTTATCTAAGATGTAAGCACCTGAAAAAAATAGCTGTGGGTTGTAGCACAGTACAAATATTTTGGGGGCCCAGGTGACTTTGGCCTAGAAGTGGCAGTTTTGGCCACAAGATGACATTCTTGATTATTTTTTCTTACTTGGTCAAAATCTTACAGTTATTAACTCAATTTCTGAACAGGTAGAGTCAGTCAAATTTGAAAATATACATATTGCTTTGGCAAATATCCCACCATCATATCTGCCTTCTAATTTTAGCCTTTCTAGGATTATCTTAGTTACAGAGAACTACTACTTAATCTAAGAGCATGCCCTTCCCTGGGCGGGCCACACCCAATAACTGATGGAGGTATAGTATAAAGGCCCAGCTATTTTGGCTCAACATGGGAGAACTCTGACAGTGACAGATCATTATGTTTCAGAGCTCTCTGTGGTGCTAACTTTGTCGTAAAGACTTCATCATAGCAGTTCAACTTTTCCCTCTGCTCAATCCAGTTTCCTTCCCCTTCCTTCCATGGGTATTGATCCCAAGGACATTCTTTAATAAATATTAATAAATATCCTACCCCTATGCCAGTCTCAGGGATTGCCAACCACAAGACCTGACTTGTGCCAATCGATGCCATAAATGAAATGAGAAAAGAGAAAATAATGTCAGGTTTTAGTACTAGACTACTTGTTGCGCAAAGGCAGGGAGTACTTTATCCTTGTATTAGAAGGAGCACAGACAGCACCCTGGTACCATGTGGCAGTCCAATTTTAAAACTGCCTGAGAGGAAAAGTGGGATGCATACTGGTAGAAGGGAATGCACTAGCTGGTGTGAATGGAACAGGCATTTGAAAAGTATATGGGTCACAGAAACCATAAGGACTGATTATTATATTTGACCTCCTCTCACCATAATGAACTAAATTAGTTTAGAATTGTACAAAGGCATTAGCTTAAAAATAATCATGCCTTCTCTGCTAAGCTAAGATACAAACCACAATGTCTCAAGCTCATGGTCAGGTCTAAACAAACACCTGAGAATTCAAAAGGTTAGGATACATTATGCCTGAGTTATTGAAATGACAACTTATCTGTGCCTCAGGGAAGCTCTTTGTGTTGAAGTGAGGTAAATAGTGAGATTTTATAGGCAAGCTTACATTTTTAAACTCCTTTGTCAGTTTTCCTTTTTCTTAGGGCTGACTTACCACAAAGTGACCATAACTTCACTTGTGTAAGCAGTGGGTTAAGAAATAAAAATTCTGTTTTAAATGTTCATTGTTGTATACAACAGTAGCAAAATATCCTCCACTCACTGGTCATACACAATTGGCTGTTTGGATTGCTATTCTGAGGAGGAGTATAAGGTATCAGAGGAAGAGAAAGGCATGACTGAAGAGAGATGTTTGCCCAAAGCACAGGGGAAACACAAGTGAAATCATGCAAATAAAGAATCTTTCTTCATCATAGAACTCAGGATGAACAAATGAAAGTTGAGAGCTTCTAATAAGAAACAAAGGGAAGAAACTTCTCAGTATTGACTAGAGTTGAATGACTGATAACGTCATCTCTGTTTTCTACAAATGGATTTAATTTCACAATATTTATCAACACAATCATTTCCTGAAGACCAGTAAAGATGTAAATATGTGTTCTCAACTACAACCAGCAGGTGGCAGGAGGACACAGATGATCCAGTCATGACTTTCCCATTATAAAGCAGTTGCTCAAAGGAATGTTTCTAAATGGAGGCAGGTGTCAATGAAATTCATTGAAGTCATAAAATGAAATGTAGCGAACTCATGAGGCAATAGTAAAATTTTCAGTAACGTAAATTTCCATGATTTTTTTTCAGAGTTTACTGTGAATTTTTATAACTCAAGATTTAAGGATAATATATTTTAAGTTAGGTATTGCAAAATTCATTTAACTAAAATAAGAAATGTCATGCTATTTATCTTGCTTTAAATGTAATCTGCCAGCTTTGCCTATGTGATATAACAAAATCTTAATCTGGTCAAAAAATGTTTAATATCTAAAAAGGAAAGTGTAGCAGGGTCACAATTTTGCATCATTTTATTAACAGACTGAATATGCATAAAAAGGGGTTAACAAGAGGCTGTGGAGGTTGTATATACTAGGATGATCCAAACAAAAACTGCTCCTCGGGTACTTGAGCCAAGAGGTGAAAAGTAGTTACAGGAGATAAGAAGTTGGATTTGTTGCTCCTCTGCTTAAAACCAGCCGACGGCATCTATTAATTTATAAGTAACTTGGTATTATAAATTCAAGGTCCTTGGAGATCTGGTTTCTGCCCACCTCTCCACTTCATTGCTTGCTATTGCCCCAAATGCATCCCATGCTCCAGATGGAGAACACTGTGTTCTTTCTTCTGTGTCTCTCCTTATTTGTCATATAGTGTGTCTTCCATCGGGAACGCCTCTCTTCTCTGTAGGTTCGTCCCTACTCATGCTTCAAAAGTCCCCACTAATATTTCACCCCTTTTGAAAGTTTTTCCTGATTGTTCAACTGTCCCTCTACTGTGCTTCTGGCTGTTTTAGATATGTCCCTCTTGAGTTCTTAATCAAATCCAATTCTCATTGATTATTTACTTCTCTGATCACTTCATTATTAGACTATAGGCTTTAGCAAGTAGTAGTTATGCATTCATTCACTCCCATTCAACAAACATTTCAAAGTGCCCACTGCATGCAATCTGTGAGGTACCAGAGGGCCATCTGTGCTCAAGCTGCAGACTG
Source organism: Lagenorhynchus albirostris (assembly GCF_949774975.1). Classification (NCBI taxonomy): domain Eukaryota; kingdom Metazoa; phylum Chordata; class Mammalia; order Artiodactyla; family Delphinidae; genus Lagenorhynchus; species Lagenorhynchus albirostris. The sequence continues at coordinate 31,428,602 of NC_083103.1, forward strand.
TATTCTTAAAAAACTTAGGCTAGTGGGAAAGAGCAAGTAACCCAGGAGGCATTATCTTCTCCAAGTGGAGGATGAGGGACTGGAGCATAAGGAAGTGACAAAACATTTCCAAGGTCACAAGGCAGTAAATGGGCAGCCAGGATTTAAAGCCTGCCAAACCCACAGCCAGTATTTCTAATCCTTATAATCCTCTGCTTTATAAGAAAAAAAATTCAAGAATAGACACAAGGCCTAGCCTATCTCTTACACAATCATGACATGTTCATGTTTGTGCCACATAGTATAAACCATTAAATAATCAAAATGCAAAGAAGTAGTGCAAGCAATGACATAGATTTCATGTCAGAATAAAACAGTGCTTTTTTTCTTTTTTTGCGGTACGTGGGCTTCACACTGTTGTGGCCTCTCCCATTGCGGAGCACAGGCTCCGGATGCACAGGCTCAGTGGCCATGGCTCACGGGCCCAGCCGCTCCGCGGCATGTGGGATCTTCCCGGACCGGGGCACGAACCTGTGTACCCTGCATCGGCAGGCGGACTCTCAACCACTGCGCCACCAGGGAAGGCCAACAGTGCTTTTTTTCTATTGAGGATAATTCCCATGCAGAAACAGATAATGGAATTAATGAAGCCCACAGTTCAAGGTGCTTCACATTTATATAAATCCCCATGATCAAGCATATGTTTCTGCAAATTTACAAAAGTTATAACACATTAGGACTGTTGTCTCTGTCTACTTTGAGTTCCCTCTGTCACACCTCACCTCTTATCTGGATTGGCCCCACTTTTGTGACTTGCTTGATAGGGGAAGCTGAGTGAGAATGCATTTATTTTGGGTTTAGTGAGATATGATTGCGGGCTTATCACCTATACCTATGTAGAATTAAGTTATTTCTGGCAGTCCCCGTGTACAGATGGCTTTTAGGAATATTCCTACCATCTGCTGTGTGAACTCACCCACTGATATGGCACAAAAGTACAAGGACAGTAATTGTGATTGCGAAATGGGATGTGTCCTATGTTGCTTCACTCCAGAAATTTGTGATTGGGGGGAAACAACATTTGAGATGTACCAAAACCGAAACGTCTGACAAATTATACTAACTGTTATAGATCACAAATGAGAATCTGGAGACAGCTATTTCCAAATTTGGTATTAATCCTAAAAATGTACACAGCATTATCAAAAATTATCATGTAGCTGAAAATAACTTTTTTTTTAACGAAAATAAGCTACTTCAACCAAGCATGAGAGAGAAAATAACAAATCATTTAAAACAATTCTTGCTATAGAAAAAGTTATAAAATCAATGTCATATGAAGAGGCTATCAAACAGTATGAATCTGAAAATTACAGAGAAAAAACATGGTAGAGGGTGTCAGGCAGTTAATTACTAAAAATAACATGTCTTTTTTTTTTTCTTTTTGCAGTTTGTGCTTTTGTGCAACTTGTCATCACTGAAAATAAGTGTAATTGTAGTAATTTACTTTTCTCGACTCTAAATAAATGCTCTCCTTCCTACCAACTATTGTATACAAAATTTTGCATTATTATTTCTTGAAAGAGGCCCTACTAATTATATAAGCTTCAGGCTTCACAAATCCTGGATCATTCCTTATTCTCCAGCCAGAAGTAATTTGAATTTTCTGTGAGACTTTCATGGTCTCTATCTTTTTCTGCCACTTACTTGTTCTTGAATAAAGCTGAATTATTCTAGTTCAGTGCCTATGACATGCAAAATGTTATACAGAATTAAGAAGGCTTTCTAAGTTGAGAATCTTTGCTTAATATGACCTCAGTAGTGAGAGTTTATTAAATGGATATTTTAAAATTTCGCTATAAAGAGAACAAGCCTTTTTAAAATCTACAGTAAAAACACAACCCCCAAAACAGCAGTGCGTGGCTTTTATAAGTAAGATAATATGGATTTTCGTATTCCTGGTTTCCTCATGGACTCTGGGTAACTGGTTAGGTGTCTTAGGTGAGGTGCTATCTTTTGTGTCTTTTACTTTCTTCAGCCATACAAATTGGTATAATATTTAACATTATCATGTCTCGAAGACAGGGTTCATGAAAAAACTAAGATCCCAAGGAAAAGAGCTTTGTTTATTTTACCATAATAAAAACAAGATATGATTTCTTTTTACACTGCTGATTATTAAAGATTTCTACTCAAATAAAACAAACACCAAGGACAAGATGATTAAGCAGGCTCAGATAACACAGAAGCTTTAATATAACTCTTTGAAGTTCTGCCTAAGTTTCTAACTCATATTTACTTTCATGTTCTCCATCTCACCATATCTCTTTCCCATGGGTTTAAACATCTCCCGGAAAAGAATTTTTTAAATGTTTTGTGTTGCAGTTCTCAACTGGAGGCAGTTCTTCCCCCCATGGGACTTCTGACTATGTCTAGAGACATTTTTGTTTGTAACGACTGGTTGGGGGTGTGGGTTCTGCTAGCATCTAGTTGTTGAGACAAGGGATGCTGCTAAATATCTTACAAGGAGCAAGACAGCCAGTGGAAACAAAGAATTTTATGGCAAAAAATGTCAGTAGTACCAAGATTGGGAAACCCTGATATGAGATGGCAAACACACAAGAGTTGAGATTTAACATGACAACTTAGAATCCAGCTCTCAAATGATGACTGAAACCATCCATTTTCAAGACACCAGCTCTCCCCCGCTTCATTTCAGTTTTATTTTCACAGAAAAAATACGTGTGTGTCACGTTCTGGGGCTATGGATTTACATACTATTTTTTTCCTTTTGGAAAAAAAAAAAAAAAAAACAACTATCTTCTTTAACAGTCTGGAGCTCTACTTACTGCTGTTTCTCTCAAGAAAAATATAAGCCTTTGCACATTTATTTACCTTGTATAAATATTCTGATTGTTAATATTGTCCTTTGCGGGAGTTCATATCAGTACAGCTGTTTGGCACATGCAAATTTGCAACGAGCTGAACACTGATACGAAGCAGCCGATCAGGGCATAAAGGGTCAGAGAGTGTGACTGAAAGGAGACAGTATCTAGAGAGGAAGTGAGGAAACAGAGAAGGGAGCTGGGAGGATGAGTGTAACAAATTAAATTAAAATGTTGCAGCTCAAGCAAAAGTGGAAACTAGCATGAGAAAATACGGAAGAGAAAAATTCAAGAAACTACACTTACAACAGAAAGCAGAGAAAAAACAGTCAGTCCAGGATTCTAGATGGCTCCAGGAAAAGGCCATCCTATTGCTAATACCACTAGATACAGCTACAAGTCTTTCCTCTGGTCATTATTCTTTCCAGGGTTGAACTGACTGCCACAGGCAGCCATGGTCCGTCCGATGTGTCTGGCATAAAGTGAAACCAGGACCACTGTCTCTCAAGAAAAAAATGGTTAATTTCTGCTAATGTGCACTATAAACAATGTCACCTCACCTACAGAAAATAAATAAATAATTAAATTTCAGAAACGGTAAAGTTGTTAAAGAGGGAGTTCCTTATAGCATAGGACAGCTGAAGCATATAGCCGCGGGTGTTCCTGAATTCTCCTGCCTGCACTTCAATGTCCTTAGTTATTACACTGGTCACAACGCAAATGACATCCTCCACTTAACATTTTGGTCCATGCATGAACACAGACACCAGCCCCCACCCCCAACTCCAGTCATTCAGAGAGGTACACACACATACATAGATACACACGCACATACCAAATATCCTTAATGACTAAGGATTTTTTTTTAAAGTTAAAATGTTAAAAACAACCCCACAAATTTCTAGAGATAATCTGAATTTAAATTTACATTTATATCTCAAATACTTTTCACATGTACACACTACTATATTTAAAACAGATAACAAACAAGGACCTACTGTATAGCACAGGGAACCCTGCTGAATATTCTGTAATAACCTAAATGCAAAAAGAATTTGAGAAAGAATAGATACATGTATATGCATAACTGAATCACTTTGCTGTACACCTGAAACTAACACAACATTGTTAATCAACCATACTCCAATATAAAATAAAATTTTTTTTAAATCAAATATTTTTACAGCATGTACTATGTCCCAGGTTTTGTTCCAGGGCAAATATTAATTTGACCTCACATCATCTCCATGAATATGGACTAATATCATCCTCATACAGATGGAGAAACCAAGACACAAGAGGTTATGCAAAACACATCCAAGGTCAACTAGCTGGTAAAAGACAGACTTAGGATTCTGATCAGGATGTCTGAATCCAGAGTCTATGATCTCTCACTATGACTCCCCAATCTTTACTTTGTGATCCACCTAACTCCCATCTGAAAGTACATGACATGGCAGAGGCCATCATTACCTCAGTCTGTTGGCAAGGCATATAGACATTCAGACTCCTTGAAATTCAGGCCAAGAGAGAAACAGAGACAGAGACAGGGACAGAGACTGAGAAAGGTATTTTAAATCCCCTCTCCTACATCCAGGCACTGCACCAAAGTTTTCATTACCTGTCTGTAACCTAGACACAGACATTGTATCTTTCACAAAAATTAACTCAAACTAGATTATAAAACTAAATGTAAAATATAGAACTATAAACTTTCTAGTAGGTAATATAGGAGAATCCTACAACACCAAGGGTGCCATCTGTAGAAGAAAAAGATAACTTGCACTTTGCTAAAATTTAAATTCTTGCTTTGAGAAAGACATTTAGTTGAAGGAAAAGATAATCCACAGATTTGGAGAAAATATTTTTAAAATAAATATCTGATAAAGGACTTGTATACAAAATATAGAAATAACTCTTAAAAACTCTACAGCAAGAAAACTAACAACACAATTAAAAACTGGGCAAAAGATATGACTAGACACCTCATCAAAGAAGATGTTTGGGTGGCAAATAAACATATGAAAGATGCTCAAGATCTTGTCATCAGAGAGTTGTAAATTAAAACAAAAATTAAATATCACTACACACCTTTTAAAAGTTTAAAAAGGTGGGGGGGGAACACAAATTGCTGACCAGGATGCAGAAAAATAGGAACTTTCATTCATTGCTGATGGGAATGCAGAATGGTACAGCCAATTTGGAAGACCGTTTGGCTATTTCAAAGCTAAACATAATTTTATCATACACTCCAGCAATCATGCTCTTAGGTACTTACGAAACTGACTGAAAATATGTCCACACAAAACTTGTACATGAGAGTTATAGTAACTTTATTCATAATCACCCAAACTGGAAGCATTCAAGATATCCTTCAATAAGTGAATGGCTAAAAAGACTGTGGCACATACATACAATAGAACGTTATTCAGCCATAAAATGATATAAGCTAATCAGGCCACAAAACGACATAGATGAGCCTTAAATGCACACTGTTGAAATGAAAGAAGCCAATCTGAAAAGGCTGCATGTGGTATGATTTCAAATTACTTAATATTCTTCAAATGGAAAAAATCTGTCAAGATAGTAAAAAAAAAGATTGGTGGTTGCCAAGTGTTGGGGTAAGGGAAAGTAAATGGGTGGAACACAGTGATATTTAAGACAGTTAAAGTTTTACCTATGATACTGCGATGTGGGATACATGACACTACACATTTGTTTAAACCCTCAGAACTTTGTGACGCAAAGAGCAAACCGTAATAGATGCAAATTTTTAAAAAATTCTTCTAAGAAGTCAGGGTATTTCAGGAAAGAAGGCAGAATGTGACCAAGGTATCTACATGTATTGCAACATATGAAACATCCTAACTGAAGGGAGTGGAGGAAAACATTGCTGTCCTAAAGTTTGATAATGAATGAAATCTATAAGACTAAAAGCAAGAGACTAAACGTAGGTACAGTACTCTAGTTGACAAAGTTCTTTCTGATGGAGGTATAGGTTAACAATTCTGGTAATGCTGTACATGTATACTGGAATTGAAAAATAAATCAATAAATGGATGGTAGATAATGGGAGCCAAGTTTCTCATTGTTGAGAGCTAAGTGTTATAGATAAACAAGGGAGGAAGTTATGATGACTCATGTGGTAATGGATCAGAGTCAGATATATAAGTATGAAGTCATGTTTAGCTTAACATAGATAGATACAGTTACACAGTGAAATATTTATAGAAAGATGCATACATACAGGTTATTATGTACACATATATTTCATTGTTCTTTCAGCTGAGACAGCCTAACAGCAATGATATAAGAATACTAATAAGCATACTTAATGCTCAGATGTTGGTTTCTAAGATTATTCTTCAATAAAAGGAACAAGAGTCTTCAGCAAAATGTCTCACTGAAGGACTGGGGAAGGAAATATATCTTGTATATTGGAATATACAAGATACTTGGAATATCTTGTATTGTCCAAAAGTATTGAATGTTTCATAAGGGAAAAAAAATCTCACAATGGTAGTGGTACATCAAAGTGACACAGGAGACAACTGAAACAGCTCCAAATGGCCAAAATTGGAACAATTTTAGCAAAAAAATAACTAAAGCAGTATTGTATTAAAACCCAAAATACAAAATAAGTATGCATGTGTCCATACTGATAAAAATAAATGAATATCTAAACAAATGAGGGCAAATGAATAAATCTCCCATGCAGAAGAACTCCAAATAATTTATCTAAATACTATTCCTTCAAGGAGGTTGAACATAACTCCCTACTCCATAAGTGCAGGCTGTACTTAGTGAGCTCCTTCTAAAGACTACATTAGGGTGAAGAGAAAAAAAAAACATTCTAATGGAGAACCAGACAAACACTACTTCATCCATGTGATGAAGGTTAATTTCAACAGTGATAAGTAATGTTGATAGTATAACCTTGACACGATGTGATGAAAATTGAAATTACCTCCGTGGTCTTCCTCCCCCAAACCCATAATCCCAGTCTAAACATGAGATAAGTATAAGACAAATACATATTGAGGGACTTTCTACAAATGAGATGACCAGTTCTCAAAACTGTTAAGATCATCAAAAACAAGGAAAGTTTGTAAAATTGTCACAGCGAAGAGGAGCCTTAAGGAAACTTGACAAATACAAGTATTGTGGTATACTGGATGAGACTCTGAAACAACAAAAGGACTATAGGTAAAAACTAAGGGAATCTCAATGAAGTATGGAACTTAGTTAATAATATATCAATATTGGTTTATTAATTGTACAAAGGCACCAAAATGATGCAAGATGTTAGTAACAGGGAAAACCAGGTGTGGTGTATATGGGAATTCTTTGTACTATTCTCTGGACTTTTCTATAAATCTAAATCTTTTCTGAAAAGTTTATTTTAAAATATTATGTTGAAGAGGAGAAGGAAAAGAAATTGAGTAAAGGATGGAATATGAAGAGGAATCAAACTATTCCTGAGATTGTGGCTCTGGATGTAGCTGCACATGTCCAAATACTCCTAGTTAACAGTGATGGAATCTATTTTGTGACTACTGTTATGATGTGGAATATTTTTGCCAGAATCCATGCCTAACACTTAAATCTATAGTTCTCCATTGGAAAGAAGATAATGAAGCATGACAGTTGTAAACTCATGGAAAACTAGAAGGTGCCAGCCTACCTTACAAGCACCACCACTGCCCACCCTTAATCTCCACAACAGAAAATAAAATCAATGTTGTTAGTTATTTACATAAATACACAAGCATATTTATATGGTTTAGACAAAGATGCTATTTGTAACTTGTTTTTTTTTTAATTTTTCCAATTTAGGAGAGTGGCATAATATATTGTATTGAAATTTTTATTTCAAGGGACAAACATTTGTTTGGAAAACAGTCTGCTGGTATTACATGAAAGGTCATGTACATGAAAATTACCTTTCAAAACTCTCCCCTATTACCAAATGATTTGTAAAATTAAAACTACTTTTCATTTTTATTCTAATGTTCAGAACAAATACCTAAAATTATTTTGCTTTTTTTTTTTTTTTTTTTGCAGTACACGGGCCTCTCACTGTTGTGGCCTCTCCCGTTGCGGAGCACAGGCTCCGGACACGCAGGCTCAGCGGCCATGGCTCACAGGCCCAGCCACTCCGTGGCATGTGGGATCTTCCCGGACCGGGGCACGAACCCATGTCCCCTGCATCGGCAGGTGGACTCTCAACCACTGCGCCACCAGGGAAGCCCTATTTTGCTTTTAAAAGCCATGTATAGAGAAACCAAACTACATTCTGGATTCAGAAATCTAATTAAACTTGCAGTAGTCCAAATAGAAATCAAATCAAGACATATTTCAATGTAATGTACTTTGAAGAGAGAGATAGATGCAGATTTAAATGAATAAAGACTACTTCTTTGAAACAGACCTTTTAAAACATTTCAGATATACGAACATTTTAAAATCACCTTTATTAATTTGCACATCAAAGTATATCATTTAAAATATTTATCGTTATTTTATAAAAAAAGCAGAAAATGTGAACTTTTCCCAAGTTTACCTTGAGGTTAGCTTTATCATTATAAGGGAAGAGTATTCTATTTTTTTTTTTTTTTTTTGGCCACGCTGTGTGGCATGAGGGATCTTAGTTCCCAGACCAGGGATGGAACCCGTGCCCCCTGCATTGGGAGTGTGGAGTCTTAACCACTGGACTGCCAGGGAAGTCCTGGAAGAGTATTCTTTTTTTTTTAAGATGTACAGAACAATTTTTATTAAATTTTACATGCATTTTTTAAATTTAATTTTATTTTTTATACAGCAGGTTTTTATTAGTTGTCCATTTTATACATATTAGTGTATACATGTCAATCCCAATCTCTCAATTCATCCCCCCCACCCCTGCCACTTTCCCCCCTTGGTGTCCATACGTTTGTTCTCTACACATGTGTCTATTTCTGCCCTGCAAACCAGTTCATCTGTACCATTTTTCCAGCTTCCACATATATGCGTTAATATATGATATTTGTTTTTCCCAGAAGACTATTCTTAAGACTATTTTCCACATAGTGGCAAACTGATATTTCCAGACTGATATTATCCTTAGTGTTTGTAAACTCGGAATTAGAGTTTCTTTCCTTATAGTTCCTGCAAAACCCTAAACAATGTTCTCCCACTTTGCCACACCCTCATGTCAGAAAGGACAATTACCATCAAGTGAATGATGTGTTCTAACTGAACAGACCTAAAAGAGATTCATCAGGATGATACCAGAAAGTTACCTTATCAAAATCAGTAATCTATCATTTGAGTTACTGCAAGAATTTTTTTCTTGTTTTATAGGAAAACTTCTTATTGCATGGAAACAGTCTTGATTAGGTCTAGACAGGACAGACATTTGTCCTACTTTTTCCCACTGCCTTACTTGCCCTTCCTCCACTTTTTCTACTTTTATAAACTTTAACTTTTCTCTAAAATCCAACTCTTTTCAGTTTCTTCCCCAAATTTCTTCAAACCACAGAAACAAAAGTGAACTTTTCCTCTGGATTATGAATGGATGTTTTTTATGGTACTTTATATATAGATGCTCAGAAGATACTTTGAATAAAGGGACACATTACTGAGGAAAAAAGAAACTGTTGCTTTCATCAGAGGTTGAATAAAAGTGTAAAAGTTGCTCACGTGACCATATTTCTGCAAAGAACGCTCCTGAGAAATATCTAATTGTAGTCATTGAAAATTTGGGTAAATATTTATAAGCTTAAAAACCTGATAACATAAGAGAAGAAGGTAGCATTGTATATTTCATATACCAACCATTAAATTAATGCTGACTAATAGAAAGGTGCTTGCTATGTATTTCTGATATTCTCAGAAGTTTTGGAAAATGGTTGGATGGAGGTGGATGTGAATCTGGAAAGAATCACATCAAACACTGGCTTGGGGAAATTTATGTAGCTACATATATTTGAAAGCTTCAATTTGAATTAAGATGGAACTTTTTTTCTAGTGTATATGATATCACAGGCGTAGTATGTATATGTGAGCATGCACACACATGTGTTTGGACAAGCACACACATATGAAAGATGCATAAAAAGACATAAAAATAAATGAAGTGGTAACATTTATGTAACTGCTGTTTCCATTCCCACCAGTAATTTTGAGCCAGAATATAACCTAATACTCAAGTTCTTAGCTACTGCTACACCCAGAATACGCTAGATGTGTAAATTTATGTTCTTCATTCCTGAGTTTTATGCTCAAGGAAGCAGCCTTTAGTTCAGTTAAAAAAAAAAAAAGTCTCATCCAAGACTTACAAACTTCTAAGTACTTTTTATTTAGCAGAGATTCTTTTTTTTTTTTTCAAGAGAGACATTGCCAAGGAGGAGTGATGGGAGATTAGGAGTGCATGTTACCAGCATGTTTGACCACAGGGAGAAAAAGATTTATATTTAACAGAAATGAGGAATATACAAAACCAACATCAATCAATTCATTCTTTGTAGTTAGGAGGAAGGTATTATTTAGTGGTTGAGGCAATAGTTTATTAATTCATTTGTTAAATGTATCTATTTATTAGCTGTCATCACATTCACATAGGATAAGTTAGTATTATTCTCACTAAAATAATACTAGGACTGCATCAACCCATATCAATTTAAGGAGTAAGTGGGGAATTGCTGGACAAACAGGGTCATCAATTCTCCACTGCAATATAATGAGTAGAAAATAAATCTACTTCCCCTAAAAAATCACTGCTATTACTCAGGGCAATTCATTAACTATGATATACAATCTTAAAAAGATTATATTATAATCTTAAATTTTGTATGATTTTTCATACATTAGGCCTTAGAAAAGAGGGCCCAAGTTGTAAGTAAGAGGAAATAATCTAACTTTCCAAAATTCAGTGCAGTCTCTTTAGGGAAGGCAGAATTGATTTTTCTTCATTTCAATAGTCGACACACCTGTTCCTTTTAGTCTTCGTTTCCAGATAATTTCTGGTTTCAAGGTGAGTGGGGCCATATTTCTGCTTTCTCTGCCCTAACAGAGAAAGTTATTCATGGTAATGTTGTCAGTGAGTTAAGATCCTGTTAGAATAGTGTGTTTCTATCATAGAGGGTTCAATGGTTGGGAGGTATGAGAGCAACAGTTTCATTTAAATAATATTTTAATCCCATGGGATTGATGCTTTTTCTTGATAAATGTGGAAATGTCTTAAAATCACTAATGAGAAAGATGAGTTGGGTTTTAGGTGCCCCTGGCTAGTCCAGTTCATAAATGCTTTTTACCACAGACACATAAAGAATATTTTTAGCCCATTTCACTCATCCCAAGACTCACTGCAAACTTCATTTCTTTATATCATGGACAGTTTTACTTGAACTTTAAAGTCAACTCTTGACCTTGTCAAAAATATAATAATTGCTCTGTAAAATGTGGAAAGAATCTATTAATGCCATTGAAATTGAATTTTCTCTCCAGTTGTGATAAAGCAATACCAAAGGTCTTTATACAAACTAAGGTATGTCTGGTGTTGAATGCCACTAAATTAATATCATTACTATTAATATTATTATCACAACTACTACTACACCACATTAGTTTATTATGCATTTGTATATAAACAGTTTTTTACAGTTTACCCAGCACTTTCATATCAGTTAGCTCACTTAGTGATAATATCAGCCTTGTGGGATCAAAGCTATTCCCATTATACAATTAAGGCTATACTGGCTCCAACAGTTACTTATCTTGTTTGCAGTTACAAAGTTACCAAGTAATAGAGCCAGTCCTGGAACCTAGTTCTTTCAATTCCAATCTCAGCATCTTTTCTGCTATAACATGGATTTCCTCCTAACCTACTCTCTTATAAGACTCTGATCTCTGAGGAAACTTCCAAGGATGAGGATGAATACCAAGCCAGAGTCACACCAAGTACACCCACCCCCACCACCTCCACCCACTTCCTCTCCTCCACAAGGGCAACAACAGCCCAAGTTGTTCCTCAATAGTCAGAAGAAACAAGGAAATTAGAGGAGATCCTTTGAAGCAAAGGGTTAGAATACAAATTAAAGGTCTCACATACCCTTTAGATGCTATAAAATGAAACAAATTTAATGGATCAGAAAACTGAACATATATGACAAAAGTAAAATCACCTCAATGCCTTTTTATTCTGGCTGTTGTGTCTCACGATGGCTCTACCGAAGGCTGCTGCTTCATTCAGATCCAAGACAAGGACATGCTAACTGCTTTGATTTTTTAAAATATACTTATGTATTCAAAACAATAAATATTTGTGGAAAACTAAAAATATTAATCAAAATAGTATTCAAAAAAGATGCTTTGGATACCTTAGGACTTTTTTTTTTCCTTCAGTGAGGGCTAACAACATTTTCATAATATATGGGAATATTTTTAGTTTTGACATTTATTTTCATATTTTATAAATCATTCAATTCCCTGCAGTCAAATGATCTGCAGAGCTGTGGCTCTCTGTGGGGAGCCTCCATGCTCAATGTTTAGCAAATAAAGCATAAAAAGCTTGGCATTATATCTTTTAATCATGCATACCATTTGCATGGATTTTGACATCATTAGCTCATAGAGATTTCAGTGTTGGCCTATAATGGATTATATTAATAAAAGCAAAATGGTCAGAGGCCACTTTTACTAGTTCTACCTTTTAGTGACCTTGTTGTAGCTTAGTATTGGTATTAAGAGCGAATTAACCGTTTTTGTAACCCCCTGGCTCTACCACTTACAAAGTAGGTGATCATGGGAAAACTCTTTAACATCTCTGTGCCTCAGCTGTTTCTTCTCCATAATTATAGTAACTTCTTCAATGACCCATTATGAGGATTAAATAAATTAAATTATATGAAGCATGTAAAACAATGCCTGGCACCAAGTACTTAATGAATTTATTTTTATTAATGTCATTATTATTATTATCATTAAAGATGAAGACACTTTGGAAGAGTGGAGAAGTTGAAGGTACTTGTTCATAAAAGGTGGCTGGCAGAGAGAGACATGTGAATTTAAACCCACATCAACTCTTAATGAAGCAATTAGGCAGTAGGTACAAAAGAGGTATTGCTGAGGTTTTTCTTTCAAACTTCTAAAGGTTATAGAAAAAAAACCCTTGGAATATTAACTCTACATCTAAGAATTGGATTTATTACAAGGCATTTATACTTTAAAACATAAGCTTTATTTTCTTTAAACCCTTAATCCTTATACAATGATTTCTCTAGGTACTACATTCCCTATTAGTTTGACTTTATTTTACAAATCAACTATAATTAATTGAAACAGTTAAATTAGTTATTAAATTAGCAAAGCAAAAGTACAGAGTCACACTAAAATGCTTCTTCCCTGTATGTTCATTCATCTGCTCAACCCTAACTTAATGTTTTAATGCATATTATGTCCCAGTGTGTCAAAATCTCTGTACAACTAACCCCTAAATAAGGATAAATAACTCACTAACCTTGAGCTAGTTTTGATTGAGAATATTCTGATTAATTTGTCCTTGTACACATTTTTCTCTTGAGTCTCTGAAACAGCTTTGTATCAAGAACATAAAATTATTTTCATTTGTCAAATAATAATTATGCCGATGTCCTCTACATACCACCTTGTCTTTTCCTTGGGGAGATACTACCCAGGAAGGAAACAGTGTTGACGATATTTTTAGAGAAGTAGTGAAAATGGAGATAAAGGTAGTAAGTTTACTTAGAAATGCAGATCAAGTTTATTAACAAATACCAGATTTCTGACTTTTTTAAGAAGAATTCTAACTATGTAGTACTTCTAACAATGTAATATATGCATTTGGAGATGGATGGGTTGAATCATGTATCATGTGAAGAAATCAGGGAGAGGTGACATTTTGACTGCAAGCTGGATTTTTCACACATACGCAAGATTAAAGTAATATAAATTGGACGCACAATTAAAAGAGTATTACATCCATATAAACCTAAAGTTCCAAATTATTAATTAAACCAAATTTTCAAATGTATAATCAAATTATGCCTGATAATATCTCTCAATCAGAAGTAGTTTGTTTCTATGGTATATTCAATAGAAAACTAAACCATAAAAGTTGAATTGTAATTGGGAAACTACAACAGTATATTGTTATTGGCTATCAGTATTTCTTGCTATCTTTGCCCTTCTCATATATGTGTATACCTCCATTTCTTCTTAAAAGGTTTTTGGATTTTCCTTTAACATGTGAAGGAATAAAAATAACTAGAAGAGGACACATATGAAACTTAAGCTTTAGCTTGGGTGTTAGACAATGGCTTTTAGGCATGAATTGGTAGCTTTGATTCAACTGCCATTTTACTTGGAAATATGAACATACAATTTAATGTCTACAGCATAGGACTGGGTCCTATGCTTAAAGACTGATATATTCAAAACAACTTGGTAGTCAAGTCACCTAAACTCAGATTTTCTGAGGAATCTTCTAGAACACAGAGCCTTTCCTTGAGAAAATATCCATGAATGGTTCAGATAATGACCTTTTAGTCTCACAACAGTGTCTATTCTGTCAGCAGCCTCCTTGCTCAAACATTTCAGAACTGGGTAGCGTCATGTTTGGGCTTTAGAGCTAGACGCACCAGATGTACAGCTGAGTTTTGACACTTCGAGAGATAATGAGCTCCACATCCATTTCCACATCTGTAAAATGAAGATAATAACTGCCTCTTAGATCCAATATGAGTATTAAATGAGCTGTAGAATGTCTAATAGGATGCAAAATGAGATTTTTCCTGGTTTTTTCAGTTTAGAAAGCAGCAACAAAGCTGAAAACAATAGGTAAAATTTACCCCCACGTTGCAAAGAAAGATGCTAGGCACGTTTATAGATTGTAAAGCACATGTCTGCTTCCCTTAGCACATCATTCAGCTCCAGTCTAAATATAAGATAATGCAGAAGACTAACAGGGAAGAAAGAGCAAAGACTCGTGTACAGAGGAAAAGTGTTAGCCTGCTGTATACTCTGTGTGTCTCCCCAGTGTGCTTCACCTCTATCTCAAACCAAGTGTGGCAGATTCAAAAAAACTAGTCCAGAGAGTGAGTGTGACTGCAGGGAAAGACCTGCTTTTCACCCACACACAAGCTCCGATGATGAAAGGTTCTTAGAGCTTCAAGAGACTAGAGTGATAAGTGATAAATGTCTTTTCAGGAAAAACTGACCTGTGTTCTCCAGGGTTTCCATGGCACAGAAATTGATGTCTTGCTTTTTTCCTGGAAAATTCTGAAGGACAAAGGTGCTGGGGATGTCCCTGATGACAAAGCAAAGAGAGAAAACTGGAGTGTAGCTACTTAGCTACTTGCCCTTCTGGAATGTGTTGGGTGTAATATCACTGTGTTATCCTGCGGTCTAGGCAAATGCTTGGAAGAAACAGAGCTCCAGACACACTGAAAGGGACCTGCCTGATAAGAATGCCTGCCAAGATGAGGAAACTTTTCTAACAAAAGGCCTGTGTGAGGTGTACATTCTGTGTATTGGAACTGAAGAAACATTATAAAGTATGAGCAGGGGGCTGCAACCAGTTTCCCAGGGAGGGTGGAGTAGAAACAGCAGAGGAGGTATGGATGTTGGGATCAGAGAGAATCTCCAGAAAATCCACAGAAAGTGTTCCACATGGAAAGAGAGAGAGAGAGAGAGGAGAGGAGAGGAGGTTGCATTTGGGCAATCAAAGGTCAGATTACAACAGTACTAGTCAGTACTAACACCTCCTCCCACCATCTACCAGCTCTGGAAGAGCCCCTGTGTCATAAAAACTGGAAGAGTGGAAAAGCGAGGTGAATAAGCAGTGAATATAAGGCCACTGCCCCTACCCCCTCTTCCCCTCTGCTGTTGTTCTGCTGTTCTCTGTCCAGAGCAGGTGTCTTAGTACATTTGAGCTGCTTTAACAAAAATACCATAAACTGAATGGTTTATAAACAACACATTTCTCACAGTTATGGAGGCTGAGAAGTCTAAGATCATGGCGCCAGCAGATTTGTGTCTGGTGAGGACCAACTTCCTAAATGGCCATCTTTTCACTATGTTTCCACATGGAGGAAAGAAACAGGGAGCTCTCTGGGGTCTCTTTTATAAGGGCACTTATTTCATTCATGGGGGCTCCATCCTCAGGACCTAATCCCTCCTAAAAGCTCCAGCTTCTAATATCATCACATTGGGGGTTAGGATTTCAATATGAATTTTAGGGGAAACAAACACTGAATCTATAGCAGAAGGTAAGGTGAGTATAACTTTGAACTGCATGGAAGGTTGTAGTTTGTAAATCATATTATTTTCTGGACTTTTTCATTTCTGAAAACTTGATTCTTGTAAACCTGAATGTGATTGGCAAAAGCAGCAGAATTGTCCTGTGTTAGTGTTCAAGAGCAGAGAAGGCAGACTTGACTAATGTATAGAAATATTCGCATAGTAAGCAGAAAAAAATGCATATACATTCTGAAAGGATATTCTATACTCTAAAATTTACTTTAATGTGCCTTTGCAAAGAGGATGTGATGTGATAAGTTTGTGCATGCATCTGAGTGGGTGTGTGTGTGCACGTGTGTGCAGGTGTCTTTTTGTTCTACTACTCTACATGCTAGGAGGCTGGGTGTTGTGGAGTTGATCCACACTCCAGAATCAGTTACTACCAGTTCTTCACTATTATTATCTGCAGTCAACATCAATGGTTTATCAATTAAAACAGTGAATGTTATATATGATTTTTTATTGGTGAAAAGAGTGATTCTTAAAACACAGTTTATGTAGAAACAGTACAGAGGCATTTTTGCCTTTACAAAATAGGGTATACAAATCTGGGAAACCATACCCCAGATTTCTTAAGAATGGTTCCCTAGATTTAAATTCTAAACAGTCTTGTTTCACAGCTGTTAATTCAAAAGGTACTTAAGTACCTGACTCCAGTTAGGTGAATCCTACTCTTAGAACACTGTTGTGTTGCATCAGATAAATCTTTCACTCAAGGCACTACTGGAGCACCTAAAAGGACTGACGTAGGACTTCATGAACTTACAGAACTGGAATGACTCTTTTTTTTTTTTTTTAACATCTTTATTGGGGTATAATTGCTTTACAATGGTGTATTAGTTTCTGCTTTATAATGGAATGACTCTTTTACACTAGTCTGTTAATGAGTGTTAGTATGTAGCAGTATATGTTGATTTCATTATACACTGGTAACAAGGAAGAGACATTTTCCCTACCCACCTCTAACTATTCAGAAGCTACTTTAATTATTAATAAACCTAAGAGTTGTGTGTGGTTATACTAAAACATTTTTCACTGAGATAACTGGTCTTCATTTGTAGACCAAAGAAAATAGCTTTTCTTTTGGAACTATCAACAGCATAACTTGGACTGCGTCACTAACCTCCCTGAATGCCCTTGGTGGCTTGTCTTCACTGAAAGAATACAAGCTAAACTGCTTGTTTTGACATTCAAACCCCACCACAAACTGGCCCAACTTAACCTTCTTATCTTTCAATCTCTGTCTCACAGAAACCACGGTCCAGCTACATTACTATCCATTTAACAACTATCTGTTAAACTGCTGCCAAAGAAACATGCTTTGCCAAGTAAATCAGAAATGGTCCCTGCCTTGAAGAACAGAGTATGTTGAAGGAAGTGCCTAAGAGACTCATAAAAAACTATTCTACCAAATATATGAAAAATGTCCTAGGAGTTCAGAGGAATGATTATCTCTGGTGGTTTCAGGGTGGCTTTACTAAAGACTGATTTTGATTTCTGAACTGCAGGCTTCTTTCTCATGTTTTTCTGTGGTTGACCATGATGTTTTTCCTTTACATGGACTACTTTACCATCCTCATACTTCAACTTTATAAAAAAATTCTATTCATAAGGAGTCTGTTCAAATGTCTCCTTCGTCGTGTGCTTTCTCTGCAGATTCCTTCCTAACTCTCTCTGTCAGGACTTAACACTCCTAGTGCTGTGTTTCCACAACACACTATTCATGAATTTACTATAGAACTAATCATGTTGCACTTTAATAGAATGTTTAAGTGTCTGTCTTCCCACTAAACTGTTTCATTGATGAAGATCCACCATGTAAGATTCTAAAAAGTGGTTTTTTTTAAAATAACAGATTAATGAATGGAATTACGGAAATATAATTTAGAAGATTATTTGAGGTCAGTTAGAAATTCTGGATAAGATACTTCTAAGAAATTTTTGTTGCTGACTCTTCTAGATCCAACCAGTTATATGAGTAGGTTAAATATTAATACCAAGGAAGCTAGTAGCTTGAACCTAATCTCCAGGGAACCAGTTTGCTTAATTCTGTTCCAACATCAGCTGCATCCCAAACTCTAAACAACCTTTTTATAGATGAATGCAAAGGTAGCAACAGACTATAAGCATAAATGAGAGTGTTCTGCCTAAAATCATTAGTACATCTCTAATAGGGTTTTACTAATGGTCAATCTTTCATTTGATCACCTGTTTGTTAAGACCTCAAAGGCTCTGAATGACATTTATAAAAATATTACCTCATGTACTGATATGATAGATGAGAAATAGACCCAGATATATTCAATGTTTTATTTACATAGTTTGAATATACAAATCATTATCCCTTCATGTAACTTACAGTCTCATTGAATTAAACGTGTTACTACTCCACAAACATAACATTCATGAACTTGATATTCATGGTTTCTATATACTTTGACCACACTGAAAATCCACAATATGATTCACTTGTGATTTACTGACTTAACAAAATTGAATAGTATATGATTGAATAGTATATGATTGAAATTGAATAGTATATGATTCACTTAGCTTATGATCAAAGCCAAGCATCAGCTCATAATATGTTACTTTTCTTTTCTCATCTTTTCTCCATTCATTAAGTAAATAATAACTCTTGAAAGTCATATAGGCAAATATTTATTATGAAAAGTTGGCCCTGGCACAAGGCAGAATGAAAGTCTGAAGACACTGGATTAGAAGAAAAAATAAAGCCGATAGATATAATAAACCCTTGGTTCTTAGCCTGGGCATAATAGTTTTAGTTACTCTAGAGTAAATTGTCAAATTCAGTGTTGATCTATCACTTGAACAAAATCTACAATATGGTGTGTATAAAAATAAGAAAAGTATTTTTTAACTGTTCTAATGAATTCTCTAGTCAATGTAACATTTTTACAACATAGATGAAAAAATGTTGTGAAAACTGAAAAGATGGCAAGCATAGGCTGCGGGCACATGGTGTTTATATGTGGTTTTTGGTGATACTGTGATTCAGGGAGAATTTTACCTAATTTGGTAAAATATTTCTGCAGTTTTAATTTGGTAAATCTTTGAAGATCTGAGCTATATGGCTTATGAATGGCAAGTCTCAATTCCCAAAAAGTTAAGAAACAAATTAATGCAAAGATGTATATTCAATGAAGATTTAAGATCTTTATGGAGCAGTGTTAGTCAAGAACGATTCAGAGATGAGCATGTTTTGAATCTTGCACTAATTCACCAATTTTTTTGTTTCTGTTGTGTACAAGACTTGAAATAGCTCCCACTAATTTAAAACAAAACACCATGATCAAGAGGCCAGTCCTGCCCTCTGGGAATCATCATACTTACTTAGCACTGTGCAGTCCCCCCTTTTTATGACTCCCAAAATATATCACATATGTAATAACTTGTTTATTAGCCATCTTCCATTGCTTCCCTAGTTCGTCCTTTGGCTAAAACACGTCATACTGGGACTTCCCTGGCAGTCCAGTGGTTAAGACTTTGAGCTTCCACTGCAGGGAGCACGGGTTCAATCCCTGATTGGGGAACTAAGGTCCCACATGCTGCATGGTGTGGCCAAAAAAAAAAAAAAAAAAGAAACACATCATACCTTTAATACTCAATAACCTGTCAGTTCAATAGTTCACTCAGAGCACAAACCCTGTTTGTCTTGATCAGTCTCCCAAATTGAACACAATGTGGCACAGAATAGGTGCTAAATAGATATTATAAAATTAATTATAATAATTTGCAATATGAAAGATACAGATAAGTAAACATATCATTATGTTATATGATAAAGATTATGATAGATTAACCAACGATCAAGTTGTGTCAAAAAAAGCTTCACAAAGAAAGAGATACTTGAGAGAAATTTTGAAGAAAAGGAAAGGGTTTTCTGAGGGAAAAGGCAAAAGAGGGAAAATATTTCCTATAGTACCAAACTATAAATAGCTACATAAATTCTGATATAAGCTAGTTTTAAGAAATAAAAGACTTAATTTAACTGAACTCTGGATTCAGACCAGCTTCAATTAGAGCCTGATTAATACTCAAAGATTACAGTGATATCCACCTCTTGGCTCCACTTTCTCTGTTTGCTCCACAGATAGTGTCTGACAACTCCAGGCTCTCACCTCATGATTGTTTCAGGTCTCAGTTCTAGCCTCATATCTTTCCCCAAACCCAAAAAGTAAGCCCAGAATTCCTAACTAAAGTCTAAAGTCCACCCTAATTGAACAAGCATATAGTCTCCCTTCTAAATCAATAAGGTACTCTATGGTCGTGAGTCAGTCAGACACACTCCCAGAGAATATGATTTTTATCTATGAACATCATGATTAGAATGTGGCAAGGAAGGTTTCTTAGAAGAAACGTGGCTAAGAGTTTCCATTAAGAGGGGAAAATGTGCACTGTTGCAGTTGTTATACACAACCACCAAGACAGGCCTTATGTTTTTAGTCCTAAAACCATCCACTGGAGAAAAAAATCAGTTTCCTCATATAAGGAAGATAAAATTCATTAACATTTGCCCCCAAGGCACCCCGAAAATACAGAAACATAGGAAGTCGTTAATATCAACAACTTCTATAGCCACAGCTTCTCAGAGTGTAAAAGAATCTTTGTCCCAGTTCCTAACCAGATGGTTAAATATGACGTCTCTCGGTGGTTATGCAAGTATAAATTTATGCCTAGGTCCCATGCCTGAATGAAACAAAAAACAGGAACATGAAGTACCCACACGGATTCCACCTTGAAATAGAACTGAATCAGGCTAGGGGAATCTGAGACCCCTGGAGGAGTTTCTGTAAACAGCCTAAGATTAGCCACTTCCTCCTTTTCCTACAAATTAAATTTTCCCTTTAGTGGGAGGAAGAGAAAATTTCAATGTTGCCTTGGGGACATATTAAGCTTCTATATGAGGCTCAGTTTTCATCTGTTTTAGCTGCAAAAGGATATACAGTCAGGAACCTAGAGAGCAGAGGTTAAGGCCAGAGTTTGTTGGACTTCCATGAGTTAAGAATGGATGTTTGGCTACGGGCCCAGTCTAATGTTAGGAGGACTTGACTAGAAAAAAAAGAGGAAAGCTAAATTGGGTCGCCCATAAATAGCAAGGTGTCTATCATCTGTACTGGCTAATACTATTAATTTAGCATTTGAGGCTGACTATTCTATCCATACTTAATTTACCTTCCACTACCCTACAACAGGGATCTTCTACTCTAGCTAAACAGGTCATTTCTTGTCATTACCCTACAAAAAACTGGAAATTTATCACCATATCTACCTTTGAGAACCCTTCCTGTTGCAAGTGATAGAAGAGTCAAATCAAATGAGTGATAACCAATAGGAATTCATTGGCCCAATAACTGAAATACTTGGAAGAAAGGCTGACTTCAGGCATAGCTTAAATTAGGGGCATAAACCATACCACCAAAGAGTAGAAAAGGGATTAATTCCCCAAGAGAAATTTTCAGAGCATTCATACTGCAAGAAAGAGGTATGTATGCAGGGATGGCAAAAAAATAAACTAGCAAACACAGACACACAAATGAATGCTTTATAACACCACATTCTATGGTCAGTCTGTGTCATTCCATCCCCCAGGAATACCCTCCTCCTTCCTTTTTAAAAGTCTGTCCTACTTTAAAATGTCTTTCCTTTTTTACTCTCTTTGGGCCATATTGATATATTCTTCTGAAAGTCCAGAACACATACTCTTGATCATTGATTTTTCCTTTGGCATACACTATAATCAACAGTTACCTCATTTTTCCCCAGTGATCAATCCCAATGTACAAGCATCTGTGTATGCTGGTGAGAGTTAAATCCTAAATTACACTGCACAGAAGACAGAAAACTCTCCCCCTAGAAAAATGGTATAATACTGTGTGTTAGTTTTCCAGGATAGCTTAGCAAAATTTAATTAATTCATCATGTGACTGAGGTACAATATTAAAGTTCTAATTTGGCTTTCCAAAACAATCCTAAATCCCTTCCTCTTCTCTAACACCTGACCACTTATATTGGGAGAGGAAAGGACACTGCTCCCACCTCTTTCCTCACTGGACCTGGGAGGTGAAAGAGGGTGCTCATTCCCAATCATTTTGATGCTCCCATATTCTGCAAAGGTCTTGAACAATACGGAGGCTGGAGTCATGCACAAGGCACAGATGTTCCAACGGGTGTGACTGAGTGAGTGGCAATGGGAAGGGGGTAGAGAATACAGAACAGAATGGGATGTTTGTGGAGGATGAGTATCTAGTGTGGATGAGGACTAAAACAGTGGCCAAGTCCAGACTAAGAGGGTATATATTAGAAAGAAACACTAGGGGAAGACTAACACAAATAAAGAGATATTATGACATAGAAGCATAGACTGTAAGCCCTGGAAGAGACTCTGCACTAGCTTAACTTTCAGGAAACTAAAGACTAAAATTAAACTGACATGGACACATCCACACAGTGACTATACTGCAAAACCCCCGTGCAGGCTCTCCTTTTGTTCTTGGTTGCCTTCTCCTTCTTTATAACCATCTGTCAAGATCCTAATACTGACCATGTTCAGGGTGAGACAAGAACAAGATCCTAAAACTGAAAGCGTGGCTCTAACAAATTCTGGACACTCATGGATAAGAATAAAGAAAGGGATATCAGTGATGTCTGGACTGTCAAGAAGAATAGGGTTGATATGAGCCCAGACAGTACACACACACACACACACACACACATTAATGCATGTGTATCAAAGTACATTGTATACATGGTACATTGTATATTGTATATATGTATATATGGTACATTGTATATATGGCTACTCAGCAAGTATTAATGTAATGAATGTCTTCTCTAATACTCAACTAAAAGAAGACACCATATTTTAATCACCTTTTAATTAATCCCTATCCTTGTATTATACAGTGTCTTACATTTTAGTAGGTCATACATTATATTGTTGACTCATAAATAAACAATTAATACACTGGAACTTCCACTAGTGCCACCTATTCTCCTCATCATTTCTCTGTGATGAAATAAGTGGTCACTTTCAACTAAAATTTAAAAGTGTTTGCATATGTATTTTATAGAGCTAATAGAATGCTACTTTCTAAAAACTTATTTTTAAAGAATCCTTATAATAAGGACATGAGGTAAATTGTTGAGAATAGTTTCATTTGACTTCCAAGGCAAAACCAGAGAAAAAATGACCAAGCTCTCTGTGATTATTCTATGGTATTTCATCTGAAATTATGAAATATGTAGTAGCATTTTGGATGTAGAAGTTAGGCAACTTCCAAAATCCACACTCTGGGCTCTGCTACAGAATTGACCACTTCTTTACATACTTTTGCTTTGAGACTTGTCTCCACTGTGGCCTTGGAAATGGAGCCTGCATTCTGAAATTTGACTGGCTGGAGCCAAATATTCAGTGGAAAGGAAGAAAAACAAAACACTGAATTTTGCTTATCTACAGAGGAAGCGATAAGAATTCTAAAGAAAACACCTGCAGGATAGATACAGGGGAAAGATAATTTCTTCAATGCTAATGGAAAATAAACCAACAATGATGAGATCAAGATTCTTATATTACCAAAGATGTTTAGACCAGTACTCCCAGATCTTTGTCTTTTTGGAATTAGTCATTAATCACTCTCAAGGGAGTTTGGTTTAAAAGGCATGTAGTTGCAAGAATTAATTAGGAAACTCACAGTGACATATGTATTTGTAGAACTCTTTTTGGTTTTCAGATTCATTGTCCCTGGTTATCATAGCAACTCATGAATGGCCCAGCAATTTTTGGTTTGAGAAGCCACAGGGAGTAAATAAGTAGGCAAAACACTAGAAATGGGAAATGGGGAGACACCTCATATCTATTAAACATATATTGTAAGTCCCTTCCCTGCACAAGGTATTTTTTCACACATTTTCTCAATCCCATAGGCAACTCCACAAAGTGGGTGTCTCACTGAGAACAGGAAGAAAATTAAGTAACTTGCACAAGTTCTGGCATCTATAGATACTACGTGTCTGAGTCACAGTCAGACATTCCTATGACAAAGCCCACGTCGTGTCTCTTACTCATTATGACCCCTGGGAGTTAGAAGACACTTGAAGGGTATAAGATATAGAAAATTATAGGCTGGCCTCTGTATCTAACTATTTGTGTGATCTTAGACAAGCTACACGTGCTCTCTTGGCCCCACACGCATATTCTCACATAAGAGAAGCTTATAAATCTAGCTCTTCCCAACTACAAGTACAATTTAGCCAAGTTAATCCAGATAACGCATAAATATCACTAATGTCTCTGCCTCTTTGTTTAGTGTATTATTCAATGTTGAGAGAAGACATCTCATTTCTAAAAGTTAGATCACCTAGCTAGATTTTTTAATTTATTGAGGTATAGTTGATGAACAATGTAATATGTTTCAGGTGTACAACATAGTGATTCACGATTTTTAAAGATTATACTCCATTTATAGTTATTATAAAACACTGGCTAATATTCGCTGTGCTGTACAAATATGCTTATAGCTTATTTATTTTACACACAGTAGTTTGTACCTCTTAATCCCCTACCCCTATCTTGTCCCCCTCCCTCCCCTCTCCGCACTGGTCAACACCAGTTTGTTCTTTATATCTGTGAATCTGTTCCTTTTTTGTTATATTCGCTAGTTTGTTTTATGTTTTAGATTCCACCATAAGTGATGATGACATACAGTATTTGTCTTTCTCTGTATGACTTATTTCACTAAGCATAATACTCTGCAGGTCCATCCATATTGTTGCAAAGGCTAGATTAACTCTTAAAGATGAACACAGGGAAGACTTTCTTTTGGCTACTTTTAACTAGAGTGGGAACAAAATCGACAAGTTTAATACCCAGCACAGAAAAAAGTTCAAGTTTCCCTTTCACACTCTCATTTTAAATAAAGTAAAATTCCCACAGCGAGTGGCTCGGTGCTTTGTGACCGCCTAGAGGGGAGGGATAGGGAGGGATAGGGAGGGTGGGAGGGAGGGAGACGTGAGAGGGAGGAGATATGGGAACATATGTGTATGTGTAACTGATTCACTTTGTTATAAAGCAGAAACTAACACACCATTGTAAAGCAATTATACTCCAATAAAGATGTAAAAAAAAAAAGAGTGGATATATGTATATGTATAACTGATTCACTTTGCTGTACACCTGAAACTAACACAACGTTGTAAATCAATTATACTCCAATAAAATTTTTTTTTAAGTAAAAAAAAAAAAAATTCCCAACTGCTTCTGAAAGCCCATGATATTCTGAGGAGAGAACACTGTTTCATGTCAATGCAATGATGTCAATGCTAAAACTTACATGGCCTCACTGAACCCAAGACAAATTACAACCTCATCAAAAGCACTGAGCATCCACTGTCATCACGTGGCATCAACACCCAAGTAACCAGCAGAAACCAGGGTTCTAATGCAGCCAATGCCTTTTTGTTTTGGTTTGTTTTCTTTCCAGTGCCTCATAACCTTTCCTCTAGAAATATTTCTCTTGTTAGAGAAAAGTGAATGCCCACAAACATCTTTAGGCTAATAGGAATTTTCTTTGAAATCTAACATTTTATTATAAAAATTAATCTAGGTATTTATTCACTTCCTAATAAATGCTCCTTTTTTAATATTAAAATTCAATAAGATTACTTATCAAGTAAAATAAATGCTCCCGATATTTGTGATGTTAATTCTCTGCACATTCATATATCCCTGTGGACAACTGTACCTGAATTGAGAAGCTCAATTTTTACTACACAGATTCTGCATTTTGCCTCATGTGGATTATAATCCCCAGAACATCGTCAGTCATCATATTCTGGATACTTACTAGTTACAGGCATTGTGCTAAATGCTTTTGTGGTATTATTTCACTTAATATTCTTAAACAACTCTGTGAGGTTACACACTTATTACATATGAGGGAATAGAAACACATAGAGATTCATTGAATTTTCTGAAGTCACATAACTAAGAAGTATCAGAGCAACCTCTGAACTTTAGCTTGATTCTAGGGTCTAAGCAACTACCTCTCTATTGCTTTATATGAAGAATCAGAATTCAAATTTACACAGGGTACGGGATTATCTGATAAGTTCCATTTCTAGGTAGACAGCTCCTACTTCTATACCAACGAGTCACCGTTCAGTTTAAATGTATAGCTCAGAAAATTACAAAAATAAATTCCATCAACTTTTGGATTTACTTATGAGAAGTAGAAAATGAGAATATTAAATCTAAGATTATCACTGTAGTTTATAGTTTCTACTCATAAACTGGAGCAAGAACCTTCTGCATAGAATTTTCAGAGACCATAAACAAGTATATTTAGTTTTTGAGAACTCAAATTATAGACCAAGGAAAAGCAAAGGACAAGCAAAACAAAAGCTGAAATGTGAGAATGTGTAAGATACAAACATGGGAAACATGGGGGTAGTTCACTGGTCATCTAAAAATATACAGAATGCCACTATTAGTAACAGGCTCCACCACAGCTGACTCAAGGGATAAGCAATAGTTTCTCCAATGCTCTTGATATAGATGAAAAGTACCCCCGAGTCACGCAGCACAATGAGTTTTAAAAAGGCAGAGTGATGGGTGAGAACATAACCATGGAAGCTGGGAGATCAGAAGCCAATGAGGAGTTTCTCCAGTGTGCAAATTTATATTAAGCAATAAGCATTCTGAATTTATGGTGACTTGCAGGACTTTGTAGACCTTCCCAACAAAGATCTTTATTATTTTTTGATCAAATGCCTATGAAAAAAATCAAAGAATCTTTGAAAGAGGTCCAAGTCCCTTGTTTTTCAAATGAGGAAACAAGTCCAGAGGGGCCTTCTCTTGATGAATATGCCCGCTGACTACTCTCAGGCAATGGGTCCTTTGTGGGGTTCATTCCACCCTAGTGCTAGGGGTTCAGCAGTGATTTAATCAGAAACCAATCAGGGCATAGGGTTGGGGTGGAGCGGTAGCACTGTTTCCTTTTCCTGTTTACTCAGTGATTTCCTGTGTAGTTCTGGGGTTGGAGCAGAGGTGAAAGTTTGTCACCTCAGCAAAAGCAGCATGCCTTTGGAGTTGGCAGCAGCTATGTCTCTCTTTTCATGCGTGGACATCAGCATGTTCTATGATCTTTTTTTCTGAAAACTTAGCCTAGGGCCTATTTATAAAGCTGATGCAATGATTCTATGATCTATAATATATCTTCCTAACAAATCTCTTTGTGTTTAAACAGACAGACCTTAATTCATAAAAAATTCTCTCTCCATTATACAATATCCTCCTCTTGCTTTCCATACTTTTGCTGTTGTTATAGTTTTTAATACATGTCCCTTTCTCTTCTCTCCTATAGTTAGCTTTTTGATGCCCACTGACTTTTTGATGCTTACAGTTATCATTACGTATCTTTTCTTTCCTTTCTGCCAACTCCAGCTTTTAAAAAATAGATGGAGCACCTGTTTGTTGGGTGCCTTTGTCTTCCCTGCATTACCTTATTTCCTGAATGGTTGTAAAATGATTTCTTCTTCTGAGAAATTAAACATAATGAAGCTCATAAAAATGACAGCTGTAATTTTACTTGGATATAATAAATGACCATCTATGTGTGTGTACTAGCTATTTCTATATATGGAAGAGTTCTGTTGGAAATAGGGTTAGGGGTTTGCAGGGCTGAGGAGAACAATGGCTGCAAAAACAGTGCTGAAGATTACTATTCTCACCATCCTGAACAATTGTTTTCTGAGTATCTAATACTTTCATGTGGGCTTCTATGCTATGGCCCAGTCTGAAGATGAGACTGCAATAAAGAGGGTCATGGAAATGCTGTGAGAGTCAAGTGGAGACCTGAAAATTCTCAAATGTCAAGAAACCTATATTTTTTCAAGGACTCTGGCACAATTTACCTTCTTCTATGTCCATTTTCATGTAAGTTGCTTCTAATTTTTCTTAAGTTATAAAAAAGGTAAAACTCCTTTTATATATATATATATATATATATTCATGATTAAAAGTAATACATGGTCAATAAAGGAAATTTGGAAAACGTAGCAAAAAACAAAAGGTAAATTTTACTGGGATCCTATACCTCAGGACTAACAGATTTTACTAGTTTGGTATATGTTGTTCTTGTATTTTTTTGCACAGATCTCATATAATTATAAACATCTACACAAAAGTTGTATAAAATATCTACATATAATTTTATCGCCTTATTTAGCGTTATACCCCATTTTCCACTGCCAATAGCATGTTCTTTACTACCCATGTTACAAGTCTGTAAAACATTCCTTCTTGGGAGATATGTTATAGTTTAATTATTTAATGAATTCCACACTGTTGGACTCTTATTTCTTATTATCTCTACTAAAAGCAACACTGCATTGAGCATTTTTGTTCCATTATTTCTGTGTATATCTCTGATTTTATTTGAAACAAATCCCTAGAAGTTGAATTTCTGAATCAAAGCTATACATGATTTGAAATCCATTTGAAAAATAATGTCAAATTTCTTTCCAGAATAGTTTACTCATTGACCTCTATCCTCCTGCTTATATCACTAAAGAGAGTGATTTTCAATTTTGTTTCTACCTTACACATGGAAATGCACTCATATATGCAGGATTTGATTAATTCACAGTGTATACCTGTACCCCACTACTTTATCTCCCACTTAAAAAAATTGGAATTAAAGTGAGATTGATTAACTACAAGAGATTCTTGAATCTATTGTAAAGAGATAATACTTGCAAGCTTCAGTGAAGTACATTTTCTGTAATTGGTCATAAATTATTGGTAGCATGCCTGAATCCATACTTCAGACAAGAACACAACCATTACTTTAGAGAGAGGTTTCTGTCAATTGTTTCCCAGAAAGAGCTTTATGAATAAAGATTATGGCTATATATCATCATGTCAACCTGAGAATATTATTATAAACATTTCACCTCAAGCCTTAATTTTTTTTTTTAATGAAGTGTTGGGTAAGCCAAGGTACTGAGATTTATTCCAAAAGAAAAGAAAGTAAATTGTTTTCATCTGGTATCAGGAAGACACGACACCAGAAAACATTTGAGGAGAGGTATCTATATATCTGCATCTATCTTTATCTCTATATATTTTAGGAATTCCACCAATTAGTATGCAGTAATGCAATGGCCACATAAGCCTTGTATGTTATCAGAAAGACCACTTTTTAATTCATTATTTTGATTTATAATAGATGTACTCAATTCTTAGTAGAATATTTTCAGCAGGCATTTAGTGAAATGATGGTTGTTGGGGTTATTTCATTTTACAACATCGCATTAGCATTAACCTTCCCTTTTACCAGGGCAGCCAAAGTATGCATATTATATGAACCTAGATTGCTCTTCTTGAGACAGAATGAGTTGAAGGCCCCTCGGCAGAGCCATTAAGAGATCAGAGTTATATTAAAAAATCCACAAAGGAAGTGAAGATTTCTATCAACTGGTCCATCTTTGTAAAGTCATATTAGGAATAAGTAATGCAGCTCCTTCTCTTCATAGAGCTCTCTGTTGGTCCCTCTTGAGGGAAAAGAAGTACAACATATCTCTTATCTTGTGGGAGTTTATTCTCTATTTGATAAAATTACATTGAAAGCTACACCCAATATCTAACAGCTAAAACATTTAAATGCAAGATTAAATGCAAAAAATAAACATTTTACACTGATATCAGTGCCACATAAATACGTATTATGGGCATCCAATATAGAGAAAATAAAATGTTTTATATAAGGGATAAGAAGAAGGGCTTTTTAGAAGGGACTGAATCTGAATTTATCTGAGGGTGATATGTAGATGTAAGAAAAATAGGAAGACACTCTGGCAAGTATATAAATGGATCAACAGCCATTAAACAAGTTGCTGACAAAAGAGTTATAGTTGACTGCAAATTGCTGTGATCAGAAATAATCGGGAAAAAATGCCACAACATAGTGATCACTGTAAGGAGCCCTTGCCAGTGAACCTATCGTGACCACTGACAACAACATCAGTTCTCAACCTTTGGTGTATACGGTCATAATGTCAGAAATTTCTAAAATCTGGATTTATGGATTATTTTCAGAGTTTACATGT